>NC_137018.1:29026293-29036293 GCF_032717465.1 Coenobita brevimanus
ATCTGTTCTGTCCTGCTACTTCATTTTTTTTTTTTTCTCATTCGGTGCGTAAGGGTCTGGGTCTAGGCTACAAGTTGAATCGCTTTAGGCAAGAGTGACCAGTTACCTATCCCCGAGTGGCATATGTGAGCAGTAAACTATAAAACACCCCTCGGATTTAGATCTTTATGGGCCATGTCCATTTGGTGCACCGTAACCCACTAGACCGCCTGGTGACCCTTTGGTGGCTGTATACGTGTTGAAAAATGGTATGATGTGTATGCCCCTTTTTATCTGCGTTTTCTTTATTCGTGTTAACTCCAGACGATGTTGTTATGCTTGATAGATGGATTTCGAACTTCAGGAATGAACTGATCATTCACCTAAAGACGTAAAGGTCCAGTAAGTTGAATGAAGGAATTTGACAACAGCAACCCCCTTCCCCCCAAAAAAAAAAAAAAAAAAATGGTGTACTCGGGCTGAAGGGGTTTTTATCATTCCCTAGCAATTAAAAAAAATACTAATTGCATGGGTCGAAATGTATAAATATTGTACACAGGATCAAAAGCGTAGTACAGGGAGGGGTAGATGATGTTCTGAATGATCGCAGCTTCTGATGTCCCCACAAGATTTATGTATTTTTTTTTTTTTTTAATCAGTATATAGATCTCCTAATAATGCTTGCTGTGGATAATGTAAGAAATATCACCAACAAGCCGTATTTGGCATCCTCATGAAAGCAAGGCTACCAGCGTGCAGTAAGGTCAGTGGGTGTTTTGCATTACCCATCGTCTGTGGTGTCAGATTGTTTCGCGTGAGATGTGGGGTGGTATTCAAGGTGGCATAGGAAGCCTTGTTGCACACCGTCCCTAGTATTATATTTTGCAAGCTAGTATTACCATTCTCTAGCATGTTGTTTTTAATGTTTTATCGACATGGCTAATAATATAAGTAATACAGAAGAGAATATTAAGGTACAATGTGCAGAATAAATTGCTAGAAAAAAGGTGTCAGGAAATAAAGTTGCTTAAAATACGCTCCGTGCATGTACGTGTTTTTGATGGTGTGTACAGTATGTGTTTCCCTTTTACCGGCCGCGGTAATCCGGAGGCAGTGGGAATGATAAACGGTGTGATCCTAGTTCGATTCCGGGGCCTGGTGGCGGCCTGCGAACACCAGCTGTAACTAAATGCAGGTTACATATAGTCTTGTACAAACGCTGCTGACAGATGGATAAAACAGACGAAAAGGAAAATGGAGGAAAGAGTTTGGAGTAGTTTTCTTTTCTTTTTTAATCCTCTCTCTTGCAACCCATTTCATTCATTTAACAATATGAATGTCACCACTGACAAATGTCGAGTCAGTACAGCAGTTGAAATATTTGGAAATCACCTGTGAGGGAAATACCGTATCCTACTATCAAGGCAATTTTTTTTCGCTTTTTGTTTGTTTGTTTGTTTACAGCTTTCGTTAATTTTCATTTCTCGTTGTCCATTTTCATGCTTCTTTCTCCTTCCTCTTTCTATCCTGTTGGGTTATATTAAACGTACTATATATATATATATATATATATATATATATATATATATATATATATATATATATATATATATATATATATATATATACAGTATATATGCAGTCTTTTACTCAATACGACCATCATTCATTCATCATCCAATCCTACATTGCCCCATGAGGAGCGTAGGAGCCTTGGGCTAGGCAAGTTGGTTCTGACATTTAAGATGAGCGTGACCAGCCTCGCTCATCCCTGAGTGGCATTACGTGAGCAGTAAACCCCAACCACCCTTGGATATAAACCTACACAGGCTCAATCCGATTGCAGCGCCGTAATTACCCACTAAACCGCCAGGCGCCAAAATTTGGTTATATGGTTACTACCCAGCACAGTAAATGGTTTTCTGGTGTACAGGAAACCATTTGGCTTGTCACTCAGTATAGAGTCACCCACAGGCAGAAGGAAGAGGAAAGAATGAAGGAAAGACAAGAGGGAGTGTAAAGTCACCCGTAGGCAGAAGGACGAGGAAAGAATGAAGGAAAGAAAGACAGAAGAGGATAGAAGAAAAGAAGGATGGAGGAGTGGAAAAGGCAGACGCCCGAGGGCAGCACTACATCGAGTGAGTGGATGGTGAGCTCCCCCACCTACCACACACGAGCTTATATATATATATATATATATATATATATATATATATATATATATATATATATATATATATATATATATATTGCCAGACGCATAAACCCGTACTGGATATCCCCAAACATCGTCTCTGTGTCGCTCGATCCCCCGCCACTTCACTACCCTGCTCCCAGCTCACCCTCCCCCCCTTCTCTCATATACCTCTCCACTCCATCCCTCCATCGCATCCTTGGCTTCTCCCTCCCTCTCCCCTCCACTTCACTCACATACTCTCCTCGTTAGTCTCTTTCTCTCCATCCTCTTCACATGGCCAAACCACCTCAGTTTATTTCTCCTAACGCTATCACATCCACATCCACACCACAACTCTCCTTCACTTCCTCATTTGTCAGTCTGCATATATATATATATATATATATATATATATATATATATATATATATATATATATATATATATATATATATATATATATATGGAGCCTCAGTGGAAAAGTGTGCGTTTTCGTACACGGAAGAACGAGGGTTCGCGCCCCGCCAGGGTCATATACTTTGAGAGCGTTCTTCAGGCCACGTACTGCATTGGCGGACACAAGGGGTACTGTGGATGAACCAGTGTCGCATAAATTATGCTTGCACCCAGTCGGCTTGCGCGGGCCGATTACACTTGGTTCACAGACTACACACACATCCAAAGCCACTCCAGCACAACAATTACACTTACAAGCACTTCTCACCCTACATACAATCTCTACCAGACAGCCTAAGCCACTTTGTAGAGATACATTGGCTGTGTTGTCCCCACTTCGGTCGGGATAGGCCAGTCCTGCAGTGGACACTCAAACGGCTGAGATGATATATATATATATATATATATATATATATATATAATATGTACCGGTGTATCTCTGTATATCTATATCTATCTATCTATCTATCTATCTATATATATATATATATATATATATATATATATATATATATATATATACACTCTGTGTAGAGAGAGAATATGAAAGCTCTGCCCTTGGGCACTACTAATTCTTTAACAACAACACTGTTCGGCTACAGTCGGTATTTTGGTCCAGTCAAGTAAGTGGTGTCTTTACTTGGTCATAATTGATACTACCGGTTTTATTTAATAAATTTTGTCCTTTGCATTTTTAGTGGTATTGATGCAGCAATAATAGTTTTTATATTAGAGTGTACTTTAGCCCTCCTTATCTTTTCTCATTGTTCAGTTCCCTTATAATTGGCTTTAATTGGCTAGCTTTCCTGCCTCCATCTTTTACCTCCTCTCTCTCTCTCTCTCTCTCTCTCTCTCTCTCTCTCTCTCTCTCTCTCTCTCTCTCTCTCTCTCGCTTTCTACGCTTTCTTTTTGTTGTCATTGCTTCAGACTTCCACCATATCTGTTTTTATTATTTTTCCCCGCCATCCCCTTTCCACTCACTCCTTCACGTTCCCACACTTTCTCACCGCTCGCCCTACATTTCTTTCTTGGTTATGTTCTTTTTCATTTCTGAATACATTGCTCGTTGTTTGTGTCTGTCTGTCTATTTGTGTTCTTGCTTGAGAATGTGTGCATCTAGACTGAATCTTGGAAGTTGGGAATGTGCATTATTTGAGTGGCTTATGTTTATAATAATATAAACACATGAGAGAGAGAGAGAGAGAGAGAGAGAGAGAGAGAGAGAGAGAGAGAGAGAGAGAGAGAGAGAGAAGCCTTTGTCTTGCAGTGGACTGACATGCTGCTGCTGCTGCTGCTGCTGCTGCTGCTGCTGCTGCTGATGATGATGATGATGATGGAGGGCAAGGTGGGTTGGAGGAATCCCAGAGTGGATGTCTCGCGGTTCCTATGGCCTTGCAGAGAGAGACGGACAGAGACTGAGACATTTGGCTCTGTTTTAGAGATAGTATGGAGGGTTGAGGGAATTCCAAACTGTGTTTCCCATGGCGCAGTGGGGTAAGGGATGTATGGGAGTCAGGCTTGCAGTCTCCTTGCCTAACCCCTGGATTCCCAGGACCTTTTTCTTGGTTGAGTCTTCCTTTTGTGACACGGTTATTCAACTTTGGAAAAGCCTGTGATATTTAAGGGGTTAATGGAGGTTATGTAACCTTTTCATCTCCAAAATTCTTTAGAAAGTGGATAATGTTTTTTGATGATGGCGAGAATATAACTTTGAATACGTCTCCAAACTGAAGAAATTAAGGATGCTAGGGGAACACCTCCTACTTATCAGTTTGGCATTGCACACTGTACCCTCGTATTCTGTTGTACATTGTGTGTGTTCTTATGCCGAGGGTGGTGTTGTGGCACCCTGCTCAGCGGAAGCGTGAACCCAGTGGACTCAGGCTCAGCCCTTCTCCTGCAGTCTACCATTCTCCTTTCGGAGGACAGGGAGGAAGAATAGGGACGTTTGTATACCCGGGCAGTGGAGCCGCTCGGTTTTTTGGATGCCACCCTGGGAAGGCGTCCCACTTTAGCACCCTTGCCCACGTATATTTCTTATGTGTTACGTAAGCGACATACCGACTTGTACGAGTAAATAATACATAGGAGAATTTGCCATCAGTACACTGGAATATATATATAAGGAAGATGTGTTGGAAACGTGTGAAGCCAGCGGGGTTGGGATTGAGCAGAGGCCGGAAATTACCCCAGCAAGTCACCCGGCCGCTTACCTGTACGATGCCACCTGATAAGACGGCGGGGAGAAGGGGGGAGTAGAGCAGTGGTGATAGCAAAGTTTGGATGATGATGATGATCGGAAAGCAGGGTCGATAAAGTTAGAAACAAGTTACTACGACTACTAATGCTGCTGCTACTACTACTACTACTACTACTACTGTTAATGATGATGATGATGATGGTGATGGGGTATGGTCCAGTGATAAGGTGAAGAAAATACAAATTATGATGGATAATTTCTGTTGATGATGGTGATGGTTTTGTTGATGATGAGTGATGACCGAACGATAGGACAGTTGTTTGTAGTGTGAATATGATAAGGAACTTGAGGTAGTGATAATGATACTGATGATAGTGGTGATAAGAAGAAATTTAAAGTGGTACCTTGTAATGATGATGGTGAGTTATGGTGTTGAGTTTATTATTGTTGTTGCTCTTATGTGCTGAGCAAATGTAAGTACTCTCTCTCTCTCCTTCTTGTTCCTTCCTTAGCTGTCTTTTATCACTCCTTAATTTCACTGCTTCCCTATTTTCAGTCTATTTCCTTTGTCTCTTTTATTTCCTTTCCAGCTTACACACACACACACACACACACACACACACACACACACACACACACACACACACACACACACACACACACACACACACACACACACATCCTTTCTCATCCATTCACCCATCACACTTCTGTCTGATTGGCCAGCTCCGTTCTGCCCCTGTGTCAGTTGTATTTTATTTCTTGTATTCTTTTGACCAGCTTCATGCTGCCCATATTGTTTAGTCTCGTTTTGTTTCCTGTTTAATTGTGACAGGTATTGACTAGTACAACAGCTTTTTACCGCACACCCATTTGCTACATTGGCCAGGTCAGGGGTCAGAGGTCATCAAATGCGACAACAGTGAAAAAAGCTAAAATCACGACTACGCTCGTGTTAAATGCTAAGGCTCCGAAGATTATTAAGCCAGTGCCATGATTCCTGGGTGAAATATTGCACTGGAGTACCTCCATATAGAAATAACTTGTAGTGTCAAAACTCACTTCCGATCGCTGACAAAGCTTGGTCCGCTTAGAGCAGGCCATTGTCTCCTACCGGCTTGTCTTGTTTAATTGTGGAAGGCATTTCTACCCCTCAGAATTAACCGATTCCGACCAAACCTGGACACAATGACCAGCCTGTGACAGTTGTGTCCGCAAGGTTTTGGTTGCTAGGCAACAACTCGTTGCCTAGCAACGGCCGAAAAGACACTTTTCTCGTACTTTTCAAGTTTTGAGCTGCAGAAACATTACCAATGGGTGCAGAAAAGCTCTGATTTCATTAGTCGTAATTTTGAGATAATTCCCTATTGGAAGTGTGCCAACTATCTTTCTCCTCTCTCCTCTAGTATTTGAGTGGCAACCCTGCGAAGATTGGCCTTAACGTCCCTAACAACCAGTACCGGTTTTCAAAAATCCTCCCCTAGTTCCCCAGCGGCTCGATGGCACTGAATGAAAGATTACATGTTTATAGACATTGACTAGTACTACAACTTAACTATAGAACACCTATGTACTACATTGGCCAGGTCAGGGGTCAAAGGTTATCAAATGCGAAAATAGTGAAAATAGCTAAAATCAAGACCATGCTCGTGTGAAATGCTACGGCGCCGAAGATCTTTAAGCCAGGGCCGTGATTCATGGGTAGAATGTTGCACTGAAGTACCTCCATACGAATATGTCATTTAGTGTCGAAACTTCACTTCCAGTTGCAAGCAACGCCACCAAGAAGTTGTGCCTTTCGTGGGCCATTCCGCAAATTTCGTGTTCCCTGGATCCACAGTGGGCGGATGGAATCGAATGAAACTTTGCATGCATATAGACGTTAATGCGTACTACAAGTGTGCATCGTATGTGCTAACCTATATCCACCAGGTCAGAGGTCTAAGGTCATCAAGTGCAAAAAATATGAAAACGGTAAAATTACGACCTTTCCCGCGAAATGCTAATGCTCCGAGGATTATTAAGCCAGGGCCTTGATTCATGGGTGGAATGTTGCAGTGGAGTATCTCCATATAGAAATGACAGTATCGAAACTCGCTTCTGGTCACTGACAAAGCTTGGTCCGCATAGAGTTGGTCATCGTCGCCTACCCTCTTACTCACTCATTCTGTCTACTTTCCAGTACACTTTCTCACTCACTTACTCTTACCCTTCATGTTTTTCTCTCCAATTCAATCGCCACCTTACTCTCTCACTCACTTTCTCCTTCTCTGACTGCCTCTTCTCGCTCATCCACTTAATCAGTCTTTGACTCAGTACGTCAGTTAATCAATCTACTACTCAGTCAGCCAGTCAACTCTTCTGTTAATCATTGTCAGTCATCCAGTCAATAAGTCGATCAGTCAGTTAATTAGACAGTAAGTCAAGAGATCAATCAGTCAGTCAATCAGCCAGCCTGTCGGTCGGTTTACCATTCAGTCAGTTAGTCAGTCAGTCAGTCAGCCAGGCAGTCAAACAATTAGTCAGCCAGTCACTCACTCAGTTTCTCATCATAGCCTTGTGTCTACTCGCCCATTCACCCCGTTCCTCTCCCCCTCACTACGACCTCAGCATATCACCTATCATCCTCATACCCTCCCTTCTCGGCCGTCTTTCTAGCCCGCCCTACCCACACCACTTCGTCTTGTCCCCCCCCCCTTTCCCCTCTCCGGTTTCCTTCCTTCTCACCCCATCTGCCTCCTTCTCCTCCTCCTCATCGTCGTCGTTCTCGTCGTCATCCCTTCCGCCTCCTTCTCCTCCTCGTCCTCCTATCATCATCTTTAGTCCTTCTGTGTCCTCCTCCTCCCCCGCTCCTCCTGCTTCCATTTATACACCTCCGTCCCATCTCTCCTCTTCCCCTGCCTCCCATCCTCTCTCCACCCCCCTTCGATCCGCCTCTTCTCTCCATCTCTCCGTCTGTTTTATTTCCTCTTTCCTTCCCTCCAGTCTTCCGTTCCCTCACGTAAAGGGGGTGGGGAGTAGGACAGGCACAGACGGGGAAATGCAAGGCAGTGGCAGTAGGCGGTGATCAGTAGTAAGATATGATAAATACTGTACAAGGCTAAGATGGTGAAACAGAAACGGTAATACACAGTGGCGTGGTGTAGGATAGGAGACGGTGAAACAGAGTATGGTGGTGGGAAACAGATGATACATACAAGCCACAGACGGTGAAACAGAAGATGATGGCAGTAGACAGTGGTATGGTGTTCGTTTGGTAAAGTTACAGGGGGGTTAGGAAGGTGGTATGTGAGATATAAGGCACAGACGGTGAAAGAGACGACAGTGGTGTGGTGCAGGTGTGGTGTTTGATTGTTGGAGACAGGTGTTAGTTGGTTAGCGTCCACCCCACAAACTCTGTCGCTCTTCTTTTATCTCTTCTTCCTGCACCCCCTCCCCTTCCCTCCCCTCCCATTCCGTTTTCCTTACCTCCTTTCCTACCCCATTTTTCCCCTCAGGTTTATTGCCCTCACTCTTCTTTTTAATCTCTCTCTCTCTCTCTCTCTCTCTCTCTCCTTACATACATAAATATATACCTATCAATCTATCTGTGTCTGTGTATCTGTATATGTATGTCTGTTGGTCTGTTTATCCCTGTCTGTCTTTTTACTGTCTGTCGTTACTGTTATTCTCCATCCCATCCACCTTCCCGTCCAATACCCTTCCCGTCTCCTGCTGTCTCTCCCCTGGGTCCCCCCCCCCCCACTCCCGCTATGAGTCACTCCCCTCAGTGCCAAGTGTGCCAGACCGACCCTCACCTGCCTCACCGTCGGGGGTGGGGGAGAGGGGAGGCAGGTGGGGAGATGGGGCGAAATGGGTGGAGGTAGATTGAGAGAGCGAGGGAGGGGAGTACATGGAAGGGGATGGGGAGGTAAGTATAGTAGATGAGAGGGGACGGGGAGGGGAGTTGACGGGAGGAGATGAGTTGGGGAGTAAATGGGAGGAGATGGGGAGGGGAATAGATGAGAGTAGAGGGGAGAGGATGAGTTGGGGGGTAGTTGGGGAGGGGAGTAGATGGGAGGGGATGGGAAAGGGGTAGGGAGGAGATATAAACTGAGACAAGGAGAGGAAGGAGGAGAAGGACAAGTAGATGGAGAAGCAGTGAGGGGAAGAGAGGTTGTCGGAGAGAGGAGGGGAAACAGATTGACGGAGGAGAGAGAGAAGCGGGGGGAGGAGGGGGGGGATGGTGTAGAATGGGAAAGAACTGATGGAGAGGGAAGAAGAAGAAAGAAAAGGAAAGACAGAGCGGACAGGGGGAGGGGGAGGGAAGGGAGTAAAACGGGAATAGAGGGGTAGGGAAGGATAGGGAGGAGGAGGAGCTGATTCGAGATAGGGAGGAGGGTAGATTGAGAGAGGAAGAAGGGAGGAGTAGAGGGGGGAAGGGGACTAGGAGAGGGAGTGGGGGAGTGGAAGTTTAGGAGGGAATGACATTAAACAGGGAGGATGAGAGAGATGAGGGAGAGGGGAGTGCCGTGGTGATGAAAAAGAAGGGATGGGGAGGGTGGTTGGCACTAAAGGAGGGGGGAAGAGGGTAGGGGGAAGGTAGGTGAAGGAGGAGAGGGGAGGGTGTGAGTTGTGGAAGTGAAAGAGAAGGGATGGTGACGGGATGGTTGTAGGGTGGTGGAAGGGGGAATGATATATTGAAAGAAGAAACCGAAGAGGGGACAGTAAAGGAAGAGGGAAGGGGAAGGAATGTAAAAGTTAAAATAAGGGAGAGAGGAGGGGCAAAAGGAGAATAAATGTTGTAAAAGAGAAGGAAGGGAAGAACGGGGCAGTAAAGGTAGGGGAGGGGAGGGAGGTGGAGGGGGAGGTACTGAAAGAGAAACGGGGGGGAGGGGGAGGTAGGCAAGGGGGAAGAGGGGAGGGGATGTGACATTGAGAGAAGGAGGGGAGGAAGGGAGAGGGGAAGGAGGGAGAAGGGAGGAGTGGAGGAGACACTAAAGGAAGGAGAATGGAGGGAAGGCTTGTAAAGAGGGAAGGAGGGGAGCTGTGGTGGGTTTTAATGAGGAAAGGAAGGAGGGAGTGGGAAGGAGGAAAACGGAAGATTGGGAGGGAGATAAAGCCTGAAGTTTTAGGGAAGGATGACGGAGGAAAGAGAGGAGGAAGAAAGAGCGGAAGAAAGAGAGCTGGTAAGTGGAAGAAGGGAAAAG
>NC_137018.1:29041293-29138124 GCF_032717465.1 Coenobita brevimanus
TGTCTGTCCCTATTTATTTGCTGAGGCCTTTTTAAATATCACCGTTTGTGGGAGAGAGAGAGAGAGAGGAATTCCCTGTGGTCTAGAAATGATAAGGTTAATGCCATACGTTTAAGTGTATTACGTATGGATAGTTAATCCCTTCTCTACGATGTGTGTCATATTCTCTCTCTCTCTCTCTCTCATCGTATGATTTTACCAAGCTTAGGTGAATCGTCGTAGAGCAACGGTATAGAAATAATCTACCACTTCAGTACGATGACGTCATTTTCATTTTACTCTAGCCTTATGGGTTTAGTTTTAGGGAATTGGTATTGAAGAGAGTAATCCTGTATAGAGTTATTTATATGAATGCAGTAGGTGTGAAATAATTAAATGATCTGTACTGTATAATTGTAATATGCTTGGTTATAATAATGGTATGTGAGATTCTGAAGTGTTAAATAGTATACTCAGAAACACATATTTGACGTTAAAAGTGTGTTATATAATGTAAGAAATTGAGGGTTTACATACCATAGTGATGAAGGGGTGGAATTGTTTTAAATGTCCAGTTACCGTTACATTTTCAGTATTTGCCACGGTAGGTGTAACCTCGGTATTTGAGAGTCTGTACTATATAATTAACTTGTAATTTTTAAAAAGTGTTATAGTGGAGATTGTGTGAAGGTGACCATGGGTGAAGTTTGATGGCTTCACCGTTGCTGAGTCACTCCCTCGCATCAGCACCACACCACATTACTACCACTCTGTCACTACCACAGCAACCACACTGCTTCTACCGATACCACAACTACTATATTCCCACTGCCACATTGCTTCAGTCACAGCTTCCACGTGTACAGTACCACATCTACTACAGTTGCCATACTACCACTACCACTCCTTACATACGGCTGTTATTCACTATCGCTACCACAACGACCACACTGCCACTACCACAACTTAGTACTGCTATCACAGCTACCACACTGCTACCACCACATTATTACCACAGCTACCACAGATGTATGCTCCACTACCATGCCAACTATCACCACCACCACTATCACCATTGAAACTGGTACCTTTAATCCATTAGTGGCCAGGGTTCCTGTGTGGGGATTTTACAGGAAGGCTACTCGGCGTACCGCCCACCGCCTATCGGCTGTTAGTCGCGTATGCAAAGGTTCCCTTAGTATTATCATTTTGAAAGTGGCTAATTCGTCCTTTTTAAAGGACCCTGTGCACCACTTGTTGAACACTGGCCAGTCTTATCACCGTCACCAGTTGAATGACCACCACCATACTACTACTACTACTACCATTACTGCCACCATCACCAGTTTAATTACCACTTCTACTCATTCAACTACAGTACTACCACTACTGCTTCTACTACTAGTCACTGCTAATACTTTCACCACCACCAGTTTAATGACCACGACTTCTACTACTGCTACTACTGCCACCATCACCAGTTTAATGACCACCACTTCTACTACTGCTACTACTGCCACCATCACCAGTTTAATGACCACGACTTCTACTCGTACTACTACAGTATTATCAGTACTAAGACCTTTACTATAATAACAACTACCACCACCAGCACTATCACTACCACTTCTACTACCACCACAACCACCAGCACTATCACTACCACTTCTACTACCATCACAACCACCATCATCATCATAAAAGCTTCAATTCTGTCCCCACCATCACCACCGTAACTACAATTATCACCACTGCATTCTCTCTTTCACACACACACACACATACACACACACACACACACACACACACACACACACACACCTTCAGCCTTCGCATTCTCCACATTAACCCTGTCAACTCTACCCTGTCCTTCTCTCCCCTAACCCCACCCCTTCCTTCACTCCCCTCACCATCTCCCTTCCCTCACCCTCTCCCCACTTTCCGTTCCCTTCCCCTCGTACCCTCCTGTTCCCCTTTCTGCACCACAGTAAACAGTTCCTCCTTGTACAGGCTCCTGTTACACTCACAACCTCCCATTTTGAGAGAGAGAGAGAGAGAGGATGGGAGTGGGGAAGGGAGAAGGAAACGTAAAGGATGTAAAGATGGGAGAGGGTGAAAATGGAGGAAAGGAGAAAGAAGGGGAGGTGGGAGTGGGGAGGGGAGAAGAGGTAACAACGGAGGTGATGGTGAATTAAAGAATATAGGGGGAAGGGGGGTGATGGAGGGAGAGATGAAGGAACACGAGGCTGGCTGAGAAAAGGAAACAGAGAAAAGGAAGGAAGAAGCGGTAGTAGACGAAGCCAGCGCGAGGAAAAGAGGAGAAAAAGGAAGAAGAGATGTGGTCTGAGAAAGTGGAGGCAAGGAGGTGGGAAGCTAGAAATGAGAGAGAGGGGAGGGAAAGGGAGAGAAGTCTAATATGGGAAGAGAGGGAGGAAAGAGCAAAAAAAAAAAGGGGGGGGGAGGGAAAGGGAAAAGGAATGAAGTAGAGATATATGGAGTGAGGGAAGGGGGTAGGGAGGGAAAATTGGACGAAGAATTGAGGAAGGAGGAATAAAGAAAAGGGGATGGATACCGTAGAAATTAAAATGGTATCATGATGGTTAACTGTAGAAGGAAGATTTAAAGAATCAGCCATATAATAAATCTGAAATGTAAGAAAGGAAATATATATGAAATCGAGAGAGAGAGAGAGAGATGGGGGAGGGGGGGAAGGAAGACGGATGATGAAGAAAGAACGAGAGAAGGGAAGGAAAGGGCGTCTTGCTAAAAGTGGGCAGGAAGTGGAGGAATGCGAAAGGGAGTCACTGGAGGAAAAGTTGATCGCTGTTATGGGAATTACGATTAAACGAGGAAATCTCTCTCTCTCTCTCTCTCTCTCTCTCTCTCTCTAATATTATCGATGACAGTATGTTGCCAAAGCTTACGTATGCATAAATCAAGCCCCCTCCTTGTTTTTATTCCCTTTCTTTCAGACGTATTCTATTTTATTCATCGACAAGCATCTTGCCAGGCCCTGTGCTTGGTATCAGTGTGTTGGTTTCAAATACACATGGGAGCTTTGCCGTTGGCATTCATGAAAAAAATACATAAACCATAAAAAATAAAACTGGGTTGGATCAAGTAAATATCACCATGCGATAGTAGTGGCCGGGCAATTTGCCAAAGGTCGCCAGATGCCCTCCTCGCGAGAGCATATTTTCGATTTTAATTAGTTCGTTTTTAGCTCCGGCAGCTGCCTTACTGACATTTAATTTTTCACCTCTATTTTTGTTATTAGTAAACTTATAAATCCACCGGGTAAATAGTGATGAGGAAAAAGGTTTAGGTTCTGGTTGTATGAATATTCCACTTTACAGCATTTGGCAACTGTCCTGGGTACTAGAAAGCCCGGGAAAACCTGAAAGTATGTGACAGCCGGGACATGAACGTAACAGGTCCATTTTCCACCTGTTATCTTAGCGATTTTGAGTGCCAGTACACGACTTCATAATGTTTTCAGAGAAAGAGGGATTGGCACTCGACGGCTGTACAGTTTGGTTTAGAATTTTATTAGTAGGCTACACTTACGAAATCCCCTCTATAGCATACAGGTTGATTCAACAAGCTGCAAAGGCCGGTGTCATATGCATGGATTGACTTTATGCAGGAAGTTACCGTTCCCTTTTCTAGCCTAAATTAATCTAACCTAACCAAACCTGAACCAACCTAACTTAACCTAAATAAACCAGAATAAAACTAACCTTAATTCACGAAATGACTGATTTCACAATCTGCCTGTAACAAACATACTGTATGTATATTTATTTATATAGATCTGTATGTTGACCTATAGTTATCTATAGGTCCGTAAGATATGCAACTATTTCCCTGACACATATGTTTCACAAAATATTGTTGATAAATGGCACAGTACTTGAGATATGCGGATACTTTCAGCCAGCAACTAAAAAGGGCACTCGGCGCATGCGCACTGAGCGGAACGGTAACTTCCAGCATATGTCACTCCGTGCATACGACACCGGCAGTAACTTACGGTATGATTCGCCCTTTTTTATTAGGTACCGTATTTAGGATTACTGGTAGCTTACGTTGACTCCGTCCTTTTTAGCCACATTACGAGTGAGTGATGAAACAGGTCGTCTATTGTACAACCAAAATGGTCATGTTTCCTACTGGTTTTTCGACTAAGAGTTAAAGTAACTCGTATCCAGTTATGATGTGATTAATTACCATCAACCAATATGTGATCACGAGTTGTGGATATATAGAGCATAGATACTAGGTCTCTTTAAGGATATGACTGAGTATTATCGTGGCAATCTCCCACCTCCCACGTCGCAGGAGCATTGAGTCTGCTTGCTTGTTGACAGGTGGTACTGTAGATAGACGGTGGGATCATATCTTTATATATAGTCGGTTTGTTTTTACAGTTGGAGTTAGACCACTCACACAACTTATTCGTAGCTGCATGAATTTTGGTGAGAGTTATGAGGTAGTAAGTCCCCTTGGTTACAAGTGAAGTTGACCTTTTAACTTGGTTACACATGGCTGTCAACAGAGCTGAATGGGGTTAGGGGTCTTCTTGAGGTTAGATAGTACTTGGTACACTGCAAGGAAGAGGGTTTGCAAATACGCCTCTGTTGCTGCTCTTAAGCCGCGCAGGGAATACGAGATCAGTAGTTTTTCAGGCCCACATGAGTGTGTAGTTATTTATAGAGCCGTAGTGTTGGTTGTGTTGACCTGGTGGAGAGGGACTCGGAGGCCAGTGATCCCGTCCCCACCACATAAGGAGCCACACCACCAGACCAGTTTTGTATACCCTCCATCCTCCGTCCAGCCCCTGTCCCTTACCTCCACCTTCACTCATATTTCTCCATCCCTCCTCACCCCTCCTGTCTCTCTCCTCCCCGCTGTACCTCTTGTCTCCCCACCGCTCCTCTTCCTCCCCTCCCCTCCGTCCCTCCGGCCCCATTCTTTCTCTTCCTCCCCTGTCTCTCGCTACGCCTTCCTCAAATTTTCGTTGCCTCCCGCACCCTCCCTCTTAGGAGTAGCCGTGTGCACTGATTAGCGAGCACACCTAATCAGCAAGCGGAAGAACCCGAGTTCGATTCTGAGGCCGGTCAGAGTCAGACGGTTCAGTTCAGTCGATATACAGAAATCGGATCCTCCTCCTCTCCTCCCTACTGTCGTCACACATTTTTCTATTTTCTCCCCTCGTTCTGGCAAATATGATAATAATTAAAAAAAAAGAAAAGGTGATGTATTTAAGCTTATTCTTTTTACCTGCAGACGATTATATTTAGCTCAGAGATTTTTGACCTCGAGAGCTTAGAGGATAGCTTTTAAAACGAGACGTATTTCCTAAAATGAATGAAATCGTGTGAGGGTTGCAGGAAGAAGCTCAACACATACTCGTCCATCTTGACTGAATGGATTAAAGGGCCATAGACGCCTTTTAACGGCTTGTGTGCAGTGTATGGGACTGTGACCTCTAACCCCCCGTCACAGACACCCCATTGTTCCACGCTTCTTTAGTCTAGGCCACGGCAGACGTTCCAATTCCACTACCATGACGTATATATTTTTCCTTCATTTTTGCTGCCACAGAACGATATTAGTAAGTTTCAGGAGAGATTTCTTAAAGTAAAAAGGATTAATAAAGACTACATCTAACCCCCAGTTCGAAAAATAAAATAGTGCGGAGAGAGTTGGTATGACAGACTTCGCCATCCGATTGAAGGGGTTCAAAGTGGGAGGGAAAAAAGAAGCAGTAATGAGAGAAGGTATGGAGAAACAGGAAATGAGGCAGAATAGGTGAAGGGGAAGAATGGATAAAAAGAGAGGAACGTAGAAGCAGATGATAAAGGAGAAATAAGCAAAATTAAAGTTGTGGCAAGGTGGAGAGAGAAAAGGGAAAAAGGCAGGAGAAAGTGTAAGAAAATAGAATGCAGGAAAAGATAGGAACGATGTAATGCGCAATAAGAGGTGTAAGACAGGAAACAGTGAAAGAAAATATTATAGAGGAACCCTGTGGCCCTTACAGTTATGCTATTTTTCACTGA
This sequence comes from Coenobita brevimanus, assembly GCF_032717465.1. Classification (NCBI taxonomy): domain Eukaryota; kingdom Metazoa; phylum Arthropoda; class Malacostraca; order Decapoda; family Coenobitidae; genus Coenobita; species Coenobita brevimanus. The sequence goes on from NC_137018.1 coordinate 29,047,335, forward strand.
ATCGCCGTCTCTCTCTCTCTCTCTCTCTCTCTCTCTCTCTCTCATACATATCTATCTATCTATCTATATATATATATATATATATATCTATCTATCTATATATATATATATATATATATATATATATATATATATATATATGTGTGTGTGTGTGTGTGTGTCTGTGTCGGCTGTGGAGTACAGAATAAAGTTGAGCAGTTGTTCTAGAGGTAAATATTGAGATTTAATTATTTATATATGTACTTATTTTATATTTTGTGTTCCATTTTGTTTAGGGGAAGGTAAGAGAAGTTTGTTGTCAGTGAGGGCGTCCACCATCCACTCACTCGATGTAGTACAAACCACATGGTTTTCTGTAAACCAAGTTCATTAACTACGTAGAGGGGCAGCCATTTAACCCAGTGACGCCTGGTGGTTTAATGGGTTAAGGCACTGCTACCCGATTGAGTCAGACTGTGTATGTGAAGGATGCTTACATACTGCCGCTCAGGGACGAGTGAGCTTAATCACCCTCGCTTTTGTAGGCAGTGAGTAACCTAGCCTTGGACTCCTACACTACTGGGTGGGCCCAAAAGGCTTGGATGATGCGTGGTTGAATGAATGAAGAGTTCGAACATGCTGGGATGGCGGTGGGTGGGGTGGGGTTGACCGTTGGAAGTTGTGTGGATTTGCCTGGGTGGTTTAAATCAAGGTTTTTAGCCAAGAACAATAAAGAAGTATCCGTTGCCCCCGTATACCTTGTTTCTTGTGACGCAGCAGTAAGAGAGAGAGAGAGAGAGGGGGGGGGGGATTTAGGTGTGTGAGGTTGTAGTGTGGTGTGGGTGTTATGGACGGCGGTAACATCCGATGGGTTGTGGAGTTATAGCTGCAGGGAGGGAGGGAGGTTGGAAGCGAGATCACTCTTTTGCTTCAATACACACATACACATGGGTAAAGCTGTGACTCCACTATACCACATTACGTTAAATATTAAGGATAATGTATGTGGCCGAATAAATTCGTGTTAGGTTGAAACTGTTTGAGCCAAATCACACACACACACACACACACACACACACACACACACACACACACACACACACACACACACACATATATATATAGATATATATATATATATATATATATATATATATATATATATATCCATCATCCACTCATGTCGTCCCATGAGGAGTGTAGGAGCCCGAGGCTAGGCAAGTCGGTCCTGACATTTAAAATGAATGACCAGCATCACTCATCCCTGAGTGGCAGTACGTGAGGAATAAACCCCAACCACCCCATGGACATAAACTTGCACCGGCTCAGTCCGACTGAAGCGCTTTAGTTACTCACTAAACCACCAGGCGCCATAAGGTGGTTATATGGTTACCACCCAGCCTAGTAAATGGTTTCTTGGTGTACAGAAATCTATTTGGCTTGTCACACAGTGCAGTCAACCAATATATATATATATATATATATATATATATATATATATATATATATATATATATATATATATATGTGTGTGTGTGTGTGTGTGTGTATATATAATAATGATAATAAGTACGTAGTATGTACCGTACATCAAAAGCACCCCTGTCTGGTAAATTATTATTTTTTTCATGTATTTTTGCAGTATTTCGTTTGTTTTGGCAACAGTAAGTCAGAATTTAAGTGGAAACTGATATCTTCATTTTGTGTGTGTGTGTGTGTGTGTGATACACACACACACACACACACATATATATATATATATATATATATATATATATATATATATATATATGATGATTTTATATATATATATATATATATATATATATATATATATATATATATATATTTGTCTATCTGTATCGATAGATAGATAGATAGGGTAGGGTAGGAAGGGGGTACAGGATCAGTCACTGTGGTCCAGTCAGCGTCGGGGAATTAACCGAGTCGGATCCATCATGTGAAATCGAGCGTGGCAGCAGCGTGCAGCCCCTCACTCACTGCACAGGGAGAGAGAGAGAGAGAGAAACCTAACAGTGGCATGGATGACAGCAGTGGTGAGATATTTTACCATGTGGATATATATTATGTATATGTATTTATATGTATACTCGTATGTGTATATATGTATATATATACATATGTATGTATAGAAAGCCTGATTGTATATATATATATATATATATATATATATATATATATATATATATATATATATATATACTGTATATATATATATATATATATATATATATATATACTGTATATATATATATATATATATATATATATATATATATATATATATATATAAAATAACCCTTTCAAGAGTAGAGCTATTCTGTAAACTTAATAGAATCGTTTGGTGTTATGCAGAATATGATACTGAGGCTTGAGCAGTGAATGATGTCAGCTGCAATAAGTCGTGTAGCCTAACCCAGAATATAACAGTGAAGTATGGTACCAGTCTGGAATTTGTTACCTATTTGCCTGGCACTGGTTTTCCTCAGTAGTAGTTTTACGATAACCAGAATCAAGCATGTAAGTTACGTGGTCCCACACAGGTGTGTGTGTGTGTGTGTCAAGTTGGAGTAAGGGTGTGGTGGCACGTGATGTTACTGTTAATACGTTTCATATAGTAAGATCCTTCCCGTAGGGTTAACTCTCATGTCTCTCCTTTTTCACCAGCCTCCCCCCCCCTCTCTCTCTCATTTGTCCTGAGTCTCCTCTGTCTCCCTCCCCCTTCCCCATCCTCTCCTCCCTCCTTCCATCTACCGTCATAAGTTCAAGGGCATTAGAGTCGTTCTTTACTCTCCTCTTCCCCCATCTTCCTTCTCCTCTGTTCTCCCTTCTTCCACCTCCTCTTTCTTCCCTCTCGCCTCTCTTCTTCTTTTCTCTCACCTCTTCTTTCTTCCCCTCCACCTCCTATTTGTTCTTCCCCTCCTCCTTCACCCTTTCCCTCACTTCCTCCTCGCTCCTTCTTCCCTCCTTCTAATCTTCCTCCTCCTCCTCCTCTCCTCGATTCCCAGCTTTCCTCTCATTCTCACCTGTTCCTATCGTACATTTCCTCATCCTCTTCCTGTCTGTCATTTCTCCCCCTCATCAGCCTCTTGGTTTTCCCCTTTACAGCCTCCTATCCCCTTTCAGTTTCTCTTTCTTCCCGCTCCCTTCTTCGTATCCCCCTCCTAGTCTCTCACACCCTGCTCCTCCCCCTCGCACCTCCTCAGCCCTCTTCCTCGCCGTCAGTCTCCCTTAATCAGTTTCCCTCCTCCCCCTCCTTACAGTCCTTCAATCTCCCCTCCCCTCCTTCGGCCCCACAGTCTTTGATCCCCTACCCCTCCTTACAAACCTTCAGTCTTCCCTTCCCGTCTTCCCTCTCCCCCAGTCTTTCATCCCCATCCTCTCCCTTTTCTGCTTCTTTCCCCCTCTCCTCGAAATCTCTCAGAATCACCCGTCTCCTTTGCTTTTCGTCCCAGTACAAAGATTTTCCTAACACTCCACCTTGGCGATTTACTCTGCCAAATACACCGCCTTATCCTCGTGTGTGTTACTGACGGAGCCTGTGTCGGTAGTAAAGCGAAATAAATAGCATACAAGAGAATGACAGGATGTTGTATGCAAAATAAGTTGCTAAGGAAAAGGTGCGGAGAACTCTTCTATACGCCACCCAGAACACGGGCATTAGTCTCTTACCCCCTCCTTCCCCACCCCTATCCCCTCCTCTTCCTCCTTCCCCCACCCCTATCCCCTCCTCTTCCTCCTTACCCCACCCCTACCCCTTCCTCTTCCTCCTTCCCCACCCCTATGCCCCTTCCTCTTCCTCCTTCCCCACCCCTATGCCCCTTCCTCTTCCTCCCTCCCCACCCCTATGCCCCTTCCTCTTCCTCCCTCCCCACCCCTATGCCCTCCTCTTCCTCCTTCCCCCACCCCTATCCCCTCCTCTTCCTCCTTCCCCCACCCCTATCCCCTCCTCTTCCTCCTTCCCCCACCCTTTCCTCCTGAGCTACTTCACCCCCTCTTTCCCCTCCTCGAATCCTACATCCCCAGTCAGTCTCCCTCCATCCTACCTCCTCCCTTCCCCTCCCACCCCTGCTTCTTTCTCCTCTCTCAGCCTCTCCTCCCCTTCTGCCTCACCACCCTCCGTTCTCTCACCATGATGTTAGACTTTCCTCCTCTCTCCCTTTCCGTTACTTAATCTCTCCTCTCCTCACATTCACTTCCCCGTCTCCACTTTATTCTCTTCCACTCTGTGCATTGTTCTGTTGATTCATTTTCATAGCACTTCTTTGATTTTCTTACTTTATCTCTGTGCGTCTTAGTTTCTTTTGCGTTGTGCATCCGAATGTTCAAGATTTTTTTGTTTTAAATTTAATATTCAGTAGAGTTAATATGCCCTTGGAAGAAATAACATGTGAGGAAGAAGGGCTAGTTAACCTCCTAGGCCCATGAGAGAATACGGCCCCCTCCCCCTCTCCCTTCTCTCTCTCTCTCTCTCTCTCTCTCTCTCCCCCCTGGCTTCTAACCCCCCGTTTTTATCTCCCGATCTCCCTCTTTGCCGCTAATCCTTCCCTTCATCCCGTCTAATCTGCCCGCCTGTACTGTGCATATGTGTCCCACCCCATCCCTCCAACCTTTTCCCTCCTCCCATTTCTGATTACTCTTTTCCCTCCACGCTTTATCCTCCATCCATTTCCCTCAACCCATTTTCCTCTACCTATTTTCCTCCATTCATTCCCCTTTACCCATCATCCTTTCCCAGTTTTCTTCATTCATCTTCCGTTCCCAATTTTCTCCGTCCATTTCCTGTACCCATTTCGCTGTTTTTTTTTTCTTTCACTCATTTCCCTTCATTCATTTCCTTACACCCATTTCTCTTCCCCATTTTTTTTTACCCGTTTCCCCACGTAATTCCCTCCAGGCATATTGGTTTCCCTCCATGTATTTCTCTTCAGCCTCACCTTTCTATTTTGGTCTTTTTGCACTATGAATCAGTCACTCAGTTCCCTTCAGTCTCACGCATTTCTCTCTCGTCTTAATATCATTCCTTTATCCATGTATCTCTCAGTTTACCAGTCATTCAGTCAGCCAGTCAATCAGTTTATCAGCCAGTCAGTCATCCTTGTCCCTCAAATCTCGCTCCATCTGTGAATCCATGTTATTCCATGTCAGATGTGTGTAAGCTAGCCTCTACATCAATACCGTACTTGTACAGTCATCTCAGGAAGTGATGGAAGAATTTAAAATTGTTCCGTAATTTTCGACTGCAACGCGTTCAGTGAAAATTGACATTATAAACAAGCCCATCTGTACCTTCATCACATCTTTTGAACCCGGACAGCATCTGTGTGTATATGAGGTGTGGCATCGGGTACTCATGACGATCCTAACGTGTTTACATATATGATGACGAAGGGAGGTTTGCTAGCACATCTTTCTTAGCAATTTATCCTCAGTACTATTGTTTATGCTACTTCCAGCTTTCTAATACAACAGTGATTGGATAAATAACATACGGTACAAGAATTCTAATATATTGCCTCCTAAACTGACGAGAATACGGGGCAGGGTTATCAGGTATTAGGAGAAATGGCCAAATCACTGATGCTTTAATGCCAGAGTGTGTAGACAGACCTCCTCTTCACGCTGAAACTGGCCCAGGCTCGTGTGTTGCCTACTGTGTATTATTTTTTTGCAGCCAGTGGTCCCCCATGGTGTGTGTGTGTGTGTGTGTGTGTGTGTGTGGTCAGTGGCTGGGTGACCGCAGGCGACCTCTAGTTGCCTACCTGCTCCGACACTCACCCGTTATTTATAGTTCTTTTACCTTAACTTGGCACGGGTTTTCGTCCTTTTGTGGCTTATTTCACGTTGTTCAGTAAAAAAAAAAAAAAAAAGTGCTACGGCTCTATATCCTTTCCGTAGCACATCTTTGACAGATACCATATTCTAGTATTAATCTGTAGCCTTAACTCGGTGATCATGATGGAAATGTCGCAGTTTTAAGCCAAGTTGAATAAAAAGAGCACTGTATATCCAGCGTTGCCAACCTCACCACATCTTCAGCTGACTGCACTCATTCGTACACTCCTGCTTTCCCCTCTTTCTTGCACACTTTTTACTTCTTTTTTTTTTTAAGTCCTTCCGCTCCATCTTTCGCACTACACATTTTCTTTGTTTTCTTTTGGTTCCCCCCTTTTAGTCCCTTATTACACCTTCACTACACTCATCCGCATTTTCCACATTTCCAACCTTTTTATTTATTTATACCCTTCTACAACGACGGTGAATTTTCGAGTTTATTGGTTTTCTTTAACTGGTTCGCCACGACGAAGGGCCTCCTGTTTTATTCTCTTTTGTATAGCCACCCCGCCACGGCTTTGGTTTTCTGTTTTCCTTAACCCTTCCAGTACGACGACGGTTTTTCTGTTTCTTGTGTTTTCTCTATCCAGTTCACCACAGCGTCGGTTTCTTTTGTATGATTTTCTTTAATTTTCCACAACGACGATCGGTTTCTTATTTTATTCTGTTTTTCTTTTCTTTCATTACGACTACGGCTATTTATTTGACCCTAGCTTCTACCAAACGTGATAAATTATCTTTTGAGAAACCTTGAACTCCAGACGTTACGGTTGTTCAGAGGCTTCTCCTGTGACGCTGGCCAGTTTTAGTAGCGACGCTAGCTTGGGTCAGGTGACGCTGACGTATTCTGTTCATTTATTCTTGCTACCTCCAGGCCGTTATATTTGCCTTATGAGGGAGTTTTGCTAATGAACCGGTCAGGATGTTTATAACCCCTGAGAAGTGTCCAAGGCTGAATAATATAGTTGAAAGTAGCAAGAGTGAAATAAGATTATTTCATCTGATTCAAGTGGCTAATGATATGGATTTTTAACGTTTGACCAGTGCTAATTTCCCATGGCTTAAAAAAAAAAAAAAAAAAAAAAACGTACCAGTAAAAAGATTAATCCCCTTCACTCAGGTATCGTCTTGTGTGTTTCATTCTGGCTACTTCCAGACAGGGCTGTTATGTATATATATTTTCAGCGTAGGGAGATTCTTCGAACTAGAGAGGTTAGATATAACTTCCGTTTACCCCTTTATTACGAGAGATCATTCCTAAGATCAGTAAGATTTTGGAGATCGCAGGATTAATAATACGTCATCATGGTGGAGGAGTTAAGTCGTCACTTTCACCTTTAAGTTCCCACTAAACTGTTGATCTTTAAACGGCCTGGGTAGACTGGAAAGCTACCCTCAAAATTCCTCTCAGGTCTGTCTGCCATCCCTCAAAGTGTATATTCTGCAAGTTACCTGCTCGTCGTCTTTCTGGTTTTTAACATTTTCAGGTGAGGAAATAGCAGTCCTTTAGAGTTACCGATATATTCAGGTCTTATGATTCCTCCATGTTCGTTTATTCAGTATGTTTTCGTACAGGGTTTGTACTTTATGCGAATCGCTCTCTAATTCTGAGTCAGATGAGGAAAGAAAATGATCCCTAAAAGTCTGTTCAACTGTGGGGGGTCCTCTTCAAAATCTCCCAGTGTTTTGTAATTCTGTCTGTGTGTTATTCTTGTGGCAGTGTGTGTTGTGCGAGTGGTCCTCGAACTCCTTGTGTACCAGTCTGTGTATCAGTCTGCAGCAAGTCCCCTCTTATCCCTCACGCGATCCCTATGAGTCACCCTCCTTGTACAATGGCAGGGGATCGTATTTGCTGAGGATCTTACCAGTTTCCAGTGTAGATAGGTCCCCATGGAGGTTTACTGTTATTAGAAATAGTTTAGTTTTGCACTTTCACTTTAATATTCATTCTAGTTTGGTTATGAAGTGTTTAGTAGCTGTGTGAAAGATATAGAATTCGGTATAAATAAGCAGACTTATACACTACTTGAGCCAAGAAGAAAGTTAGAACATAGGCAACCTTCTTCCCTTTCAGTGAGAAAGGAGTTGTAACTCCTTCATTATTTACGACTGAATTACGTCTCTTAACCTCTTAATTGTTACATCTCTTTTAAACTGAGTAAAATCGTCTGTCAGTAGCAAGAACAGTATAAGACCATCATTACGAAGGGAGTTAATGGATTTTGACCCCTTCCTACGATTTTTTTTTTTCATTTAATTTTTGTTGATTGGTGGGGGGAAAAAGACTTCCGTCTATTTCGTTACTGCACTTTTCACATTGCATCCATTCTTTGCATATTCTGTTAATTATCTCTTATATATTTATTTCCATTGTTTTTCTGATTTAGTTTTGCTCCCTGTTAGTTCTACCTACCATTATTCATTTTGTACAAGAATGTTTCCTTTCGATTTTTTAAACATTTATTTTCCTCCCATACCTGTATTCTTAATCCCTCCCCCCTGCTTTTTTTTTTTCTGTTTTGTATATTTTTTCCCATGCCGGAATTCTTATTTTCCCTCTTTTGCGTTGGTTTTATATATGTTTTTCCATTTTCTTTTTGTTATATGTTTCTTTGTTCGTCTTCTCTCTTCTTCCACCGACCTTGGTATTAGCCTCATTAACTGCTTCTTGGTTGCTTAAGATGTAATTGCTCTAAGTTGTTGTGTTCACCCTCCCACGGCACTGGCATCTCTCTCTCTCTCTCTCTCTCTCTCTCTCTCTCTCTCTCTCTCTCTCTCTCTCAGTTTTTTAACATCTGTTTCCTTTCTCACAGTTTAAGTCTTGTGTGGTTCATTCTTCCCTTCATCATTCATAATTAACCTATCTTCATACTATTTTTATTTGCTTATTATCCATCCCCTCTTCTTTATTCCTCCTTCCTTAATTATTCGTCCAGTTTGCCATCTTTCCCTCTCTCATGCCTTTTCCTCTTCTCCCCACATACCTCTCTGTCTGTCTCTGTCTCTCTCTGTCTCTGTCTGTCTGTCTGTCTGTCTGTCTGTCTCTCTCTCTCTCTCTCTCTCTCTCTTCCATATTAGACTTTTCTCCCTCCCTCCCCAGTCCCCCACCCTCTCTCTCATTTCTCGCTCTTCCCCCCCCCCCTCTCACCTTCACGTCTCTCCTCTCAGACCATATCTCTCCTTCCGTCTTCCCTTTTCCTCACACTGGCATCTTCTACTGCTGCTTCTTCCTTGTTTTTGTTCCTTTTCTCAGTCAGCCTCCTGAGTTCCTTCATCTCTTCCTCCATAACCCCCTTCCCCCCACATTATTTAATTCACCATCATCTCCGTTGCTACCTCTTCTCCCCTCCCCACCCCCCACCTCCCTCTCTCATTTTCCTTTCCTCCATTTCCACACCTTCTCCCTCCCATCTTTCCTCCTTCACTTTTCCTTCTCCTCCATTCCCCTCTCCAAACCCTTCTCTCCCCACTCCCACCTCCTTTCTCTTTTTCCCTCACCACTCCCATCTCTCTCTCTCTCTCTCTCTCTCTCTCTCTCTCTCTCTCTCTCTCTCTCTCTCTCTCTCTCTCTCTGTCGTTTCTTCCAGCTTTCTTTCATGATCTTCACACACTGCATTTCACACCTTAGTATTCCTGCATCCTCTTTGTCTCACTTCTAGAATCTCTCCATGGCCTATAACATTCATCCAGTCTTTTCCCATTCCTCCCTCCTTTACCCACCCCCTCCCTCTCATCCAGTCTTCCTTTATTCCTCCCTTAATCAATCCCTCCATTCACCCACCTTTATCACCCCCTCCCCCCACTCCAGCGAACTGGCAGGTGTCACCCCCGTTATTGCCAACACCTAACTCCCCTCTCACCCCCCTTACACCCCCCTCCCCCCACCCCGGCTCTTAATCACCCCACCACCTCGTTACGCCGGGTTCTTGTTGATGGGGAGGGAGGGTGGAGGTGAAGGAGATGAAATGGCGGCACTTGAGGTGTTTTGTAATCCTCTTTTTGTGTTGATTCATATTTTTCTGGATGCAACCCCACTCCGTCCTTAAATGGGAGAAAAGGTTGTGGTGATGATGATGATGATGATATGTTTCAGTTCCTCATATTGTCTCACGTCTGTTTCCCATTTTTTCATTTCCAAAATATAATTCTTTTTACTGTCTTTCGTTTTTTTATAATTCGGTCTTCTCATTAATTTTTCTTATTTTTTTTTTTTAATTTATATTCCAGTATCCTCTGTTTCCTCGTATTTATTTCATGGTATATTTATTTTTTCATACATCTGGTTCCTGTTGATGGGGAAGGAGGGTGGTTGGGGGGGTGGACGTGAGGGGCATGAGGTGGTGCCAGTTTGATGTTTTATAAGTCCTTTTTTGTGTTTTTTATTTATTATTTTTTGTTACATGCCTCGTATTTCTGTTTTCGTGCACTTGTATCTCATTTTCCTATGTGTTTCTGTTTCTCATTTTTTCATGTGAATGTTTTTTCTCTTTCATTTATATTTTTGTCATAATTCACCTTTGGTCATATATATTTTCTTTTTTCCTTTTTAATTTGCTGTTATAATTTTCTCGTCCGATTTTTCCCTTTTCCTGCGCTTAGATGTTATTGTCACATGTAGTAAATTTCAGTTTGCCATATTTCTCACGGATATTTGTATTTTATATTCTTATTACTCAACAGTTTTATCTTTGTTTTTGTTGTGTATTTTTTGAGTTTCTAATATACTTCTGGAATTCATTTTATCACATATATTTCCCCTGTATGAGTTTTATTTTTTATTTATATTTTTCTAATTTATACTTATTATTCTTATTTTCTCAATATTACTATTTTTATTCCAATGCTATATTACATTCTTTTCCCAACTCGTTTTGTTTACTCTTGCGTGTCATTCCTCCTCCTCCTCCTCCTCCCCTCCTCCTCCTCCTCCTCCTCCCCTCCTCCTCCTCCTCCTCCTCCTCCTCCTCCTCCTCCCCTCCTCCTCCTCCTCCTCCTTAGTTTACTATTTTTTCACACCCTTTCCTTCCTCCATGCTCTTTTTTTTTTCGGTCACAACTCTTTCTCCCCTTCCCTCCCTCCCCCTCCCCAGCCTAACAGCAGGCCTCACACCCAGTTATTGGTCTCTCTCTCTCTCTCTCTCTTTCCAGTGTGAGTCATTTCATCCTACTGTTTTCCCAACCTCTTCTGTCTCAACCCATTTTTTTTTTATTTTTTGTATGTGTATCTGTCTGAATGTAAATTAGGCCGATCGCTCCATGAGGCCACTGGAGCAGATGACGCCACACATCCTCACATGTCACCACTTGGGCACCGATACCGAACTGTAAATTGAGACGTGTTTAGCGGTATTAGCGGGGCTGATTATGCCCTGTAGAGGACAAGGGATTATATTTTTAGCGGAAGTGAATATATTTTTAGCGGAATTCAGTGCAGTAGCCTTTTTTTTTTTTTTTTTTTTCTCCATCGTGGATCGATAGTTTGTTTTTACGATCCTGAACTCCTCTTCCACATTATTTCCACTTTTGTTTTATTCATGTTTCTTTAATCCTCTTTTTCAGTTATTCCATCTTTCCCTCTGTAAATTCAGTGTGCCCGATTTCGTGATATTTTCCCCTCTTTTTCACTTTCATCCCTTTTTTATGCCTTATCTTATTGTGTTCGTCTTCTTCCTTATGTGAAAGCTTTGTTTTCCAGCACCAGTTTTGACCTGTTTCCTTATATTCTTTTTCCTCTGCTTCTCGCGTTCTTTCACCCATATCTCGTAACATTACCTTTCCCCGCTCTGCAACAGGATTACCTTCTTTCATTTTGCCCTAATTCCTTATATTCATTTTGCTTTGAGTTATTCCCATCTCCTCATATTCCTCTTGCTTTCGTTTCTCCACTTTTCACTCCCATATGTGCCATGTCTCTTGATGTTTCCCTTGTCTCCCTCTGCATCAGTCTTCCCTTCATCCATTTTCCCTCGATTGATCTCTTGGTTCCATTCTGATACCCATGTTATTGCTTCCTCTCATAACATTTCCCTTCTCCCCTCTGCATCAGATTTCTTTCCCCTGAGCCATTGTTGCTTCAGCCCTCCCTCACGCCATCCACTGCAGCCGTCACAGGGGTAGTTACCACCACCTGCCACACACACACACACACACACACACACACACACACACACACACACACACACACACACACACACACACCTTACCCCAGCCCCAGACAGCCACCCTTTCAGTCTGTCTTCTCCCCTATTCACTCATTCGCGTTATGTAAGAAGGGTTGTGCATAAGATTTCTGGGGTGAGAGTGTGTTTGTGTGATGGGGTTAGTGTATGGGTAGAGGTGTTGTTGATGAGTGTGTGTGTGTGTGAGAGAGAGAGAGAGAGAGAGAGAGAGAGTCTGTTTTTTGTATGGGGGAAGATAGAGGCTTATATATATTATGTGTGTGTGTGTGTGTGTGTGTGTGTGAGAGAGAGAGAGAGAGAGAGAGAGAGAGAGAGAGAGAGAGAGAGAGAGAGAGAGAGTCTTTTTTGTATGGGGGAAGATAGAGGCTTATATATATTATGTGTGTGTGTGTGTGTGTGTGTGTGTGTGTGTGTGTGAGAGAGAGAGAGAGAGAGAGAGAGAGAGAGAGAGTCTGTTTTTTGTATGGGGGAAGATAGAGGCTTATATATATTGTGTGTGTGTGTGTGTGTGTGTGTGTGTGTGTGTGTGTGTGATGAGTAGTTGTGTGGGTGAGGGTATGACAGAACACGTAGCTAATAAGAGTAAAGTGTCGTGTGATTTGTGGTCAAGATGGATAGCACCCACCCCATCCACACTGAAAGGGAAGGGGTGAGGGGAGATTGGGGACGGGATTTGGGAGGAAGGGGAAGGGGTAGGCAGAGAGGGGAGGGGGTAAGAGTATCAGAGAGGGAGAGGAGGAAGAAGGGAAGGCGTGGGGAGAGGAGTAGGAGGTAAGCAGAAAGGAGGAAAGTGAAGAGCATAGGGTGAGTGGAGAGAGAGAGAGAGAGAGTGTGTCACCATCATCATACATATGAATCCGTGTATCGTTAAAGATATAAACATCCCCGTCCAGTTGTATATTTATAGATCGTACCCGTGTTTAGGTTATAAAGACCAGCTAATTCGCATACCATTGACTAGACTCAGCCTTAGAGAGAGAGAGAGAGAGAGAGAGAGAACCACTAGCATGGATACTACAACTCATATGTTTAAACGATAAGGTTTATACAGTTATAATTACCGGTATATCTCTTGCCGTATAGGAACCACGCTGATATACAGTACTGTACAGGCTAGTTGCTCATTTGTTATACTTTTCTTTTACTTTCATTTACTTTCCTTTTACTGCACTTATTTTTGAATACATTAATGGAGGTGAAGAAACGTGAGGTAAGATTTTACAATGGAAGGTAATTTTAGCCACCTCTTCTATATTTGTTCTCGCCATTAGCAGAGGATTTTATTTAGCTTAGGAGATATGTTTGGTAGTGACAGGGATGGGAACAACCTCCACGAACCCACTGACTTAAGAGGTCCCACGTGGGTCACAAAGTCGTCTGGTGTTAGCAAGAATGTTGTTATGGTTGTTGTTGGTGGTGGTGGTGGTGGTGATGGTAGTGGTAGTGGGACCCCAGTGTCATCTGGATGTGAATCTAGTGCACTGCAGGCTGAAACTGCCTTCTTCTTGCAGTCCACCATCGGCCTTTCGGGGACAGAGAGTGAGTTGAGGAGACTTTGTAAAGCCTGCAACTCCATCGCATGGTTATATCGGTGCCAACGCATGAGGGCGTCTCTCAGCAGTAATGTAATGGGAAGGCACCATCGCAGCAGAGTGGAGAACAACATGTTGGTGTATTGGAGAATTGGGAAACCGGGAAGAGGGAAACGTGAGGAGATGAAGGAAAAGAGAGAATGGGAGAAGTGAATAGATGAAAGTAGGGTAGAGGGAAAAACAGAGGAATATAGGAAGAGGATGAGAGAATAGGGAAGGGGTGAAGATTTGAAAAAGTGATGGAGAGAGGAAATGGAGATGGCAGGAAGGGGGAGAGGTGGAGAGGAAGTAAATGGAGGAGATGAGGTGGAGGAAGAGAGGAAGGAAGTAGTAAGAAATTGAAAGAGGTAGTGGGCATGCCAGAGAAGAAACAGGAAGAAGAGTTGGGAGGAATACAGAGGAAAAGAGAAGATGGATGAAGGAGTAGAGGAATGAAAAAGAACGGAAGGAAGAAACTAAGATGTAAACAAAAAGAAGAAGTATGAGAAGAGAGAGAAGATCAAAGGAAGTTAAAGAGAAGAAGATAACAACAGAAAGGGGGAGAGGAGAGGAAGTTGGAGAGGAGAGACGATGAAAGGATATAAGAGAGAAGAAAGGATGATGCTAGTGCTGACTCATCCCCTGCAGCATCAGGTTAATTACTTTCTTAACACCTCATTACCATTGCCTCTCATTATTTGACCCGATTGTAATATTAAATAACACAATGCACTTTTAGCTTATTCATTACCAGGATATTTTCACCTAATTTTCGTTACAGTTACAGTTTTATTCAGCATATGGAAGACTTCCTATGTTTGTTGTTGTGACCCCAGGTTTAAACGTCAGTTCGAAGTTGGCCCTGTCTGCTAACCACCCTCCTTTCAAGGGATAGGACGTTTGTATAACTGTGCGGTAGAGCCACATGGTTATATCAGCGTCTCTTTCAAGCACTACGTTTAGTACAGAAATTAGAAAGAAACTCCCGACCCCTCAGTACGATTTTTTTAATAACTTAGTCAGGATGCTTCAGGTGATTTCATTCGACTGCGAAGAGACTCAGTGTAGTACAAGGTTTTAAGGCTACCTTCATTTAACATTTTCCAGCAGAATTAACTAATGTGATGGTAGCCATAACAAGATACGTAAATGGGTACCTGCCCTCTGAAAGGTTAACTCGAGGTAGTGTGTAGCCCTTTAGTTGTTACGGGTTTCCCTAAGCAGAAGGAAGTCGTCTGGTGAAAGCCAGAACAAAATAGTTATGTGAGTACCTTCCATCTGAAGTGTTAAGAACTGTAGTTGATTTTGTGTTCGAGTTATGTTAAAAGAACTGACTAAAAGTATAATGATTTAATATTAATTATTTCTGATTTATGTTACCTTGAAATAAACCCCTTATTTCTTCTCATTATCCTGGAAACTCTGGGAGCCTTTTTTATTTATTTATTTATTTTTTATTATAATATCCCAAATGAAGTCTACTGTATTTTATCTCAGCTTTGGCTATGTTATAAAAGAATGTCCGTCGGATATTTCATCATTTCAATGATATAATTTAACGCAAGAAGGAGCTGTTTTCATGCAAATTTAGTTGTATGAATCAGGGCGAAATATATTGGATAACTTTGTGTCTGCACAGATTTACAGTAATCGCATTTTATACATGCAAATAGGTGCGTGACTCAAGATAATGTGCAGTGGTAGGGGTTGTAAAAAGAAGGGTACAGTACTTGGCCGTGTGGGTGAGTGAGTGTGCTTAGCGGGGAAGTATTTATGGCTGTGTTTGAAGATGACAACTGGTGGTAAAGTCCCTGGATTGCTTGACTTTGTGGAGGCTGAAAATGCGTGACAGGTGTGGTAGGGCAGGTGTGCATTATGTGGATGGAGGTGGAGAATGAAGGTGACAAGTGTGCTAGGCAGGTGTTGAGGATGTGGATAGATATGGAGGATAAATGTGTGACAAATGTGCGAGGCAGGTGTTGAGGATGTGGATAGGTATGGAGGATCAGTGGATGTCGGCGGGTGTGTGGCTCAAAGCAGATGTGCAAAGGTGAAAAGTAGGACAGGTGTGTTGCTGGATAGGAGTGTGGTGTAGATTACGACAGGTAGCGGTCAGTGTGAGTTGGGCAAGTATGAGTGCAAGACAGAAATAAAAATAGGAGAGGTGTATGGGGCAGGTGTGAGTGTAGGACAGGTGTGGTGGACAAGTGCGTCAGTAAAATAAGCAAGAATACAGGACAGGTGTGGAGAAGGGAAAAGCAAATCTAGGGAATATGCTGAGTGTGGAGGTAGAAGGACAAACAGATAATTTGTGGAGCAGGTGTGTTGGGTAAGATAGGTAGAAAGTAGGCTAGGTATCTGTACAAGTATGAGAAGGATTTGGCGAGGTATTTTGAGTAAGACCGATAGCTTGCAGGTTTCGTAGGGCAGGTGTGGTGTGTTGTGTGTGAGTCATAGTATGCACCAGGTGTGAGGTAATGCTGCAGGTGTTATACTGGTTACTGAATATATGTGGGTGGTGTAGGACGAGTGTGTGTGAATATTTTGTGTGTGATAAAACAGGTGTACGTGAGGAAAATGAGGTGACAGAAATAGAAGCCTGGCCACCCAGTTCCTAATACTGTAGGTATACATCGAGGCAGGCATTGAAAACTGACTGAATATGTGTGAATGACAACAAGTAGCACAAGGAAGTAACTCAGTGCAGTTGCGATTAGTACGCATGTGATATCGCTGATTGGATATCGACAATAACGAGCAGAATTGAGTCAAGTGTGATTTAATTGTGCTTGTATGCGTGTGGATCGGATAGATAGATGTTTAATTTAGGCCAGATGTGAATAGGTAGTTTGATAAGGCAGGTGTGAACAAGAAAAACGAACAGGTCGAACCATCTGTTAAGTAGGTAGATAGAGATAGATAGATAGATAGAGATAGAGGAGGGGGGGTAAATTGCATGAGTTACACCTTAATAGAATCGTAAGGAATCGCCAAAATTAATGACTCTAGGCTTGGTTAGGAAGGGGTTGTGCAATCACGCGTGGTAGTAAATGAGGCTGACCGGATGGAAATTAATAGAGTCATTTGATGTGTGACTGAAAGCAGGTGTTGGTGACGTAGGTTGAACAGGTGTGGTGTGTGTGTGTGTGTGTGTAGGAATTTCTGTCTGTCTGTCTGTCTCTCTCTCTCTCTCTCTCTCTCTCTCATCAATGGTACGTAACAGGTGTGAGTGAGTAAGAGTGACCTGACAGGTGTGGGTGAGTGAGAGTGACTAAGCCAATCATTTTCAACCACCCATTTCTCCTCCGACCTTGCCCTCTCCCTCCCTCCTCCTCCTCCTCTCCCTCTTTCTTCTCCTCCTCCTCCTCTCCCTCTTTCTTCTCCTCCTCCTCCCCCTCTTTCTCCTCCTTCTCCCCCTCTTTCTTTTCCTTCTCCTCTCCCTTTCCTTCCATCAGTTGATCTTTTTGTCTACCTTCTTCATTTCCCGCCTCCTCCTCCTCCTCCTCCTCCTCCTCCTCATGATGATGATGATGATGATGATGATTGATGATGATGATGATGATGATGATGATGATGATGATGATCATCATCATCATCATCATCATCATCATCATCATCATCATCATCATCATCATCATCATCATCATCATCATCATCATCATCATCATTCCTCCTCCTGACGTCATCCACACCCTCCGCCTCTGCCAGCACTTCAGGTAAAGCCCAGACTTACTCCCATAGTCTTTGAAAATAGCCGTCTGGGTATTAGGGCCCATCTCTAGCGCTATTTATGGGTGTGCATTGTGGCTTGATCCCGAGAATAGTCTAGACCGTTCGCCCATCTGGAAGTTTGTGGTCGATTTTGGAGGCATTAAGTAGCGTAGCCGTTTTTGAGGGTGTTTTGGTTGGTTTCTGGTTTTAGTTTAGGTTAGCTAACATCACCCGGTTTGAGTGCATTTCTGTAGTGTCTGAACATAGTCGCGATGAATTAATTTAATGACTTTCTCAAAACACAGACACACACACACACACACACCCATATATATATATATATATATATATATATATATATATATATATATATATATATATATATATATATATATATATATATATATATATATATATATATATATATATATATATATATATATATATATATATATGTATATATATATATATATATATATATATATATATATATATATATATATATATATATATATATATATATATATATACATACGGTATATACATGCATTCATACATTGATGGGTTGTGCAGAATACCCATGCATAGGTAGGGTATGTCCTTCACTGGATATTTGGTTATGCTTAAAAATAGTCTAGTATGTGAACAGGTTTACGTAAACGTGAAAGGAAAGAGTAAACTCAGGTTCCCAAGAATACTCTTGGCTGACTATAATCTACCAGCGATCGCTGGAATTGAATAGTAGACCTGTTCCTACCGTGAGAGAGTTAATGGTGATAATATTAACTCAGCGTCGTGTGACTCGTCTGCTGAATACAGTGTGTGATAGTAGATGTAATATATATATATATATATATATATATATATATATATATATATATATATATATATATATATATATGTGTGTGTGTGTATATTTTATATATATTATATTTATATTATATATATATATATATTTATATTATATATATATATATTTATATTATATATATATATATATATTTATATTATATATATATATATTTATATTATATATATATATTTATATTATATATATATATATTTATATTATATATATATATATATTTATATTATATATATATATTTATATTATATATATATATATATTATATATATATATATATATATATATATATTTATATTATATATATTTATATTATATATATATATATATATATATATATATATATATATATATATATATATATATATATTATATATATATATTTATATTATATATATATATATATTTATATTATATATATATTTATATTGTATATATATATATATATTTATATTATATATATATATTTATATTATATATATATATATTTATATTATATATATATATTTATATTATATATATATATATTTATATTATATATATATATTTATATTATATATATATTTATATTATATATATATATATTATATTATATATATATATATTTATATTATATATTTATATATTATATTATATATATATATATATATATATATATATGTATATATATATATATATATATATATGTATATATATATATATATATATATATATATATATATATATATATATATATATATATGTATATATATATATATGTATATATATATATATATATATATATATATATATATATATACTGGTAACAGTAACGTCTTCAGGAATATATTGAGATGGTTTATACAAGATGTGTTTAGCGTAGGAAATGAAAGTTTAGCAAAGAATAGTGTATGTAAATCATGTAGATGGGAGGGCGAGGAGAGGGGGGGTTGTAAGGATGAAGCGCAGGAGTGCTTGGTAGGTCGAGAAGGAGTTGTGGCAAAGAGGCCTGGAGGCGATTCGTGTCGCGACTACCCAGGATGAATTCTGTTTGAACTACAACTATAGCAGTGAAGTGATTGGAGGAATGTTAATTAGTTCCTCCTGTACGTACTACTGATGTTATAAGTTCCAGACACTGAGGCCTGAACTAGTATCCTTTGTTGATAGGCAGGAAGTACTGAAGTAACGTTACAGTAAAACCATTATGGAAGATTGTTTCAGGCTGTTCTGTTAGATTCGCGATGACTTACAGTAAATCATGATTTTTATCATGATACATAATGTTACACCCACGGCAAGAATTGTCCTGATTTTAATGGGGATTAATGATACCTGTATTAACGTTCAGACTCCTATGACTCACTCTCGGTATAGTACAATCATCTACTAGAAGCAAAACATTCGAGTTGTTCTGATCGTGCAAGTTAATGTGGATAGCCTTGGAGCAAGGAGAAAGCCAAAGGTAACAGAGGAAAACTAATGATAAACTAGATTCCGAGTTGAATAAATCAGTGATATTCATGGAGAGTAAAGCAACGACCTGGCAACTCTCCCGCCAACAAGAAATGAAAGTGGAGACGTGATCTCGCTTGACCCCGTGGTGAACGCGCGCCAACCCCCACATGTAAATAAACCGGCGGGACTGTCTTCACTCCCGGACTGTTTTAGTTTATTGTTTTACGGCTTTTTGCCTTAAGACTTTCTGTTCTGTATACTTTTAGTGTTTTAGATGTCTTGCTTGGGACAGTTTTTACGATATATTTGTTTATTTATGTATGTATTGTTTCTCATGGAACTTAGTCTGGAACTTGTATTATATTTCTTTTTCTAAATGATTTCTGTAGCCAGGATTCCGTGGGCTGAATGATGAGTGAATGGAGGCGTGGCCCAGTGGACTGGGCAAATTTGTGCTGTCTGGATACTACCCCCTCACCCTGCCCTTCAGGAAGTCCGGGTGATGCTGATGAATTTCTGTCTTTTAAATGCTGAGTATATTTATAAGGAATATCATTTGGAGATGTACGTATAATTATTGTTGTAGGAAATTGCTACTAATGCGTTTATGTTTTGCTGATACAGTATTTTAATGAGGCCGTTCTGTGGTTCTTAACAGCATACTACGGACATTCTTTTGTATTTTGATAAATATCAATGTGGTTTATGTAACTCCGAGAAAAAAAAATTTTCCAGAAGAGTTAAAACTATTTCTGGTTATATTTTGACCTTTAATAAAGAGCTGTGCACGGTACTTTGCTCTAACGCCAGATGATTTCATTCAGGCGAAGAGAACCCAATTTATCCAAAGGAATTAGAAAAAGGCGTGTAAATTATGCAAAAGGCTTGTCGTTATAGAACCAAGCCTGTAAAACTATAAATAGGCTTATGAATATATATATATATATATATATATATATATATATATATATATATATATATACACACACTGTATGTATATATATAAACATATATATATATATATATATATAGCCAGACGCCTCAATCCCGTTTGGGGTGGCCACAAACAAATCGCCTCCAAGTCGCCCTGTCCCCCGCCATTTCACTCCCCTGCTCCCAACTCACACCCCCCTCTCTCATATATCTCTCCATCCCATCCCTCCATCTCATCCTTGGCCTCCCTCTCCCTCTTCTCCCCTCCAACTCACTCACATACACTCTCTTCGTCAGTCTTTCACCCTCCATCCTCTCCACATGGCCAAACCACCTCAGTGTTCCTCATAACGCTTCCCATCACATCCACATCAACACCACAACGCTCCTTTATATCCTCATTCGTCAGCCTGTCTCTCCATGTGACTCCACAGGCTCCTCTTAAATAACTCATTTCCACTGCTCTCACTCTTGACTTGTGTCCTTCCAACAACGTCCAAGCTTCACTTCCATACGTTAGAGTTGGTATCACAATACTGTCGTGTAGTAACTTTTTCACTTCCACGCTCACTTCCCTATTTCTTATCACTGCTTTCAAAGAACAAGCAACCTTTCTTCCCTGTTGTACCCTTTCAAGCACTTCACCCTCCAAACCTCCATCCCTACTCATCACACTACCCAAGTACTTAAACGTACTCACATTTTCCAATTCCTCACCATCCAACCTCGCTGTAGATTCACTGACTTCACCTCTCTCAAAGACCATCACTTTACTCTTCCCTACATTCACCTTTAGATTCCGTTTCTTACACACTCTCTCAAACTCATCCACCAAGCCTTGCAGCTCCCCTTCGTCTTCACTCAACAACACAGTATCGTCTGCAAACAACAGTACAGGGAGTTTCCACACACTATCCTCTTTCACCAGGGCCACTCCAACATCCACTACCCTACCTTGTACCTCTTTTATTACCCCATCCATGTACAGATTGAACAACCATGGAGACATGACACATCCCTGTTTCAACCCAACTTTCAAAGAGAAAAATTCACTTAGTTCACCATCCACACGCACTGCAGCCTTCGCACCATCGTACATACTCTTCACGGCATTCAACAACTTCCCATCTACTCCATATATTCTTATTACTTTCCACAATCCTTGTCTATCCACCCTGTCATATGCTTTCTCCAAATCCATGAAAGCCGCATACAACTTCTTTCCCTTCTCTAGAAACTTTTCCACTAAAGATCTAAGAATGAATATCTGATCTACACAACCTCTTCCCTTCCTAAAGCCTCCCTGTTCTTCTCCAACTAATTTCTCTGTTCTTTCTCTAACTCTGTCAATAATTATCCTACCATACACTTTTCCTATTATACTAAGAAGACAAATGCCCCTATGATTACCACACACTTCTTTTTCCCCTTTTCCTTTGTACAAGGGAATAATTATACCTGACTTCCAATCCTCCGGGACTCTGTCTTCCTCCCAGGCCAATCTGCACATCTTCCACATCCATTCTACTACTATCTCTCCCCCATGCTTCAGCATTTCACCATATATATATATATATATATATATATATATATATATATATATATATATATATATATATATATATATATATACGTTTGTGTGTGTGTGTATACAGACTGTAAATTTTAAAACAAATCCTTAAAAACGGCGTCCATATTTCTCCAGGCAGTGATGTGTGCGATTTTTGCGTGCGTTATCAGGTTATGTAAAGTGCCGTCAGGTAAGAGATCGTGTCAACCTTACATTTCATCATAAGAGGTTTACCGGAAGAAAAAATAGTATCAGAAGTAGACATACAAATAAAGGAAGCAATAAGAAAAATGTGTGAAAACAGGAGTAGACCTATATAAATAAATATAGACTCGTAAAAGTAGAAAGTAATAATATAAATATCCATGTAAAAATATAAAGTAAACTCGAAATAAGTCAGTAAAATTATAAGGTAAAAATAGGACCAGGTGTTTATAGAGAGTCCATATATTTCCATCCAGTGACTTGTGTATTTCCGGCGCGTCGTCAAGTTATGTAAAGTGACGTCAGGTGAGAAAGATCCTGTCAGCCCTCCATGTCGGCCCAATAGGTTTTACTGGAAGAGAGAGAGAGAGAGTAGGCCTAAACGGAACAGATGTATCGACTCCACCTTCAGTATGTTCTTTATTTTTTCTCCTTTTAGAAAAATGGAAAGTGAGTATTTCCCCGCCATGTTATTTTGGAATACAGTGAGTCCTGTCAATTTAGCTCGTTTGATATCGTGGTGTTTCGAGGGTAATGTCGAGGCTGTAACCGGATGTATTTTCTATTTTCAGTTTTTTTTTCCTGGAATTTGAGTTAAAGTTGCCAAGCTGGACCTTTACCTGATTTTTCTAATCTATGAGGGCGACAAGAAATCTCAGGTTGTATATATTTGTCTGGTGGTGGCAGTATCCATCCATCCATCCATCATCTAGTCCTTTATTGTTACGGGGCCCTATGCTAGGCTACAGACATTCAAGACGTGAATGTCGAACTGAAAGGGTTAACTCCTATCTCGTCGACCTCCACAGCATTCTTATATATACGTAACCTGAAGAGGGTCCAGGTCGGGCTGAAATAGTTGTATGTTCCTAATAAACAGCTCTTCCATATGTAGGTGTAATTCATTTATCTTTACACGCTTTTAAAATCCGCACAGACGCCGACGCCCCAGTTAAAGTTGTTAGGTGGGTTGTTACGGGGGGGGGGGAGGGGGTCGTTAGTATCGCCTCGTTCCATCCCGTGGCCACACTTTGACGCCAGCCCCTTAGGACTTGTTTGAACCACCACTTTTTGCCTGCACCGCTAAAGGAAACTATATTAGTCCTGACTTGTTTGAACTACAACTTTTTGCTTGCTCCGCGAAAGGAAGGGTTATTAGTGCCATTGAGGTGATGTTGGTATTGGTGTTAAGGTGTGTGTGTGTGTGTGTGTGTGTGCTTTTTGTACAGATACAAACGAAAGCCAAACACATTGACCGACAGACACGGTACTGTATATAAACTGATAGTCAACCAGACAAAGAAATACACACTAGATAGAATGATAGACAGAGAAACAGAGCTAATAATTCGTGATCTTCTGTGACCCAGCATGACACCCTTTCTCTACCATTCTTCTGTAGTCGTGCCATTTCACATCAGTCTCGTAGAGGAAGTGAAACGCAGTGTGCTGGAAGCGTAGAGTTTTGTGCTTTTTATTTATCTGTACTGCCGCTCTTTAGTCCTGTACTACGAAACGACTCCTCTAAAATAAATAAATTCTGTGTGTGTGTGTGTGTGTGTGTGTGTCCCTTAACGTCAGTCGTCCATGCCCCCACACAACCTAACTCCTGTTTCATTTCAGACTCCTCGGACATCGTTGACTGCAAACTGAAGCTGATCCTGGGGCTGATATGGACGCTCATCCTCAACTACTCCATCTCCATGCCCATGTGGGAGGGCGAGGACCAGGTGGCCCCAGGAGAGAAGGGACCATCGCCAAAGCAGAGGTACGAAGGAGACGCGGAGAGGAGAGGGAACAGAGGAAAGGAGGGAAGAGGGAAAGGGGAGCGGGGGAGGGAGGGAAGAGGGAGAGGGGAGTGAGGGAAGAAGGAGAGGGAGGGAGAGGAGGGAACTGAGGGAAGGTTGAACAAGGGGGAGAGAAGCGGCCAACACTCAGACAGAGGTAAAGAGGAAAGGAAAAAGGAGGGAGGGAGAGAGATGGTGGGGAGCAGGGAGGGAGAGAAGGAAGGGAGAAAATAGAACATTAAGGGAAGGGGAATGCAGGAGGGGATGTTAGTGGAAGATAAAATGATGGGGGAAGGATACTGTTAGTGAGAGAGGAGGACCATAATCCAAGCAGAGGTGAGGAGGAAGGAAAGAAGAAAAAAAGGAAAATAGTAGAGGGAGAGAAGGTAAGCAGGAGGAAGGGAGAGAGTAAGAGGGACAGGGAGGGAGAGAAGAAAGGGAGGATGGATGGGTGAAGTAAGGGAAGAGGTATGCCGGAGGATTAGTTAGTGAAGGAAAGGAAAATAACGTTAGGTAAAAAAGATGGGACAGTTATTCAAGCAGGGGTGAGAGAGAGGAGGGATGGTAAGGGGGAGGAAGAAGAGATGCTGGGAGAAGGAGAGAGGGAAAGAAAGCAGGAAGAAAGCACGTGGGGGAGAAAGTAGGGAGGAGATAGGATGGAGATAGAAAGTTAGGAGAATGGGAATGAAAGTACGGGAAGAAGGAAAGGGAAAACGGCACAGAATGAGGGCGGGGTGGAAAGTTTGGTAAATACACAGACCATATAGACAGTGCGATCCTAGTGCCGTAATCTGATGCTGAATTTAAAATTTTAGAAAAATCGCTTGTTACAGAATGACATTACAAAACAAGCTCCTTTCTCTCGTCTGGCTGTACAAAAAACAAGGAAAAGCACTACCTTGCAAAATTAAAATCATCGGTGGAAATTTCGACTCAAGCAGTACTAATAACAAACTGGTGGCCATGCTTTTAACATCATCGTTAGCGTTGCTTTTTGCTGTTGTAATGAAATACGCTTCAGGGGTTTCATTCCTGCAAGAGAAGGATGGAGGAAGGAGGGACTAACATTTACTAGCGAGTAGAGGGGAAAGGGAGGAGGAATGGATATGAGCAGATGAGAGAAGAACGTGGAGAGGATGGTGAGAGAGAGGAAAGAAGGGGGGAAAGTGGGAGGAGGAAGGAAGAAGAGTAAATGAGGCAAGGTACGAAAAAGGAAGGTAAGAAGGAGGAAAGAAGGGGATGGAAGAACAGAGAAGGAAGGAAGAACAGTAGACGAGAGAAGGTACGAAAAAGGAAGGTAAGAGAGAGGAAAGAAGGGAAGGAGAAGGTAAAAAGGAGGAGGAAGGAAGCAAAATAGATTCGATAAGAACGTAAGGAGAAAGCTACGCCAGAGGAAAGAAAGCAAGGAGAAAGTGTGGGAAAAAGGAAGCAAGAAGGAAGGAGAGAAGATGAAGGGGAGGCTTAAGGAGGACGATAAGAGAGGAAAGGAGGGTGGGAGAAGGTGTGGGAAAGAGGAACGTAAATAAGGCGAAGAGGAAGAGAAAATGATATACGTAGCACGGAGGAAGGTGAGGGGAGGAAGAGAGAGAGAGAGAGAGAGGTTATAGAATGAGGAATGGAAGAAAATGGAGGAAAGAGTGAGAGAAGAAGGTGTGAAGCAGTGGCAAAGATAAATGTATGAAAAAGAGACATAAGACGAGAAGGAGGGACGGAAAAAAGAAGAAGGGAAGGAAGAAGGAGGAAGAAGAAAGAAACAAAAGGAAGGAGACAAGGAGAAAAATAGTTATCCAAGATTATATATGAAAGGAAGAGAAGTAAATAAAAAAGACATGAATCCAGTTTTAAATCTCTTCTTTCTCCCAGACGATTTTATTCAGCTTAGGAGTCTAGAAATACTGTTTGTTAAGGATTGATTGATGTGAGAGTAATAGGAAGGAGGACGATAATGATGATGATGATTATGATGATGATGATGGGAGAAAATGAAAATGGCTCAGGAAATGATAAAGAAGGAAGCGGGAAGGAAGGAGGTAAAAGGGGTAGGGAAGGGAGAGACGGAGAGAGAAAGGAGAGGAGAGGGGAGAACGAAGGAAAGAGAGAGAAGAAAGATTATGAAGGGAGCAAGGAAGTTTAATATTAGCATATCTTAAAAGTTGGGGGAGAGAGAGAGAGAGAGAGAGAGAGAGAAGGGTGTAAGGAAAAGGAAATAAAATTAAAACTGCAAGTAAAGTGAAAAAAAAGTAAGGAAGAGAGAGAGAGAGAGAGAGAGAGAGAGAGAGGTGAGTTAGAGCGACAAATAAGGAAGAAGCGCTAATCCAAACATAGTTAAAGGATATGACGAAAGCAGGAGGAGAATGGCAGAAGACAAGAGGTAAGGGGGAGGCAGGGAGAGATAGGGGAGTGACAGGGAAGCAGGCAGAGAGATGAAAGACAGGGAGGGCTTCTAAAGAGGGAGCAAGGAAAGAGAGAGAGAGAGAGAGCGCGCAAGGAGGGAAGGAAAAAGATTGAAAAGACAAAGAGAGAGGGAGGTTTGGGGGGTGGGTGGCAGACAAATTGAGCTATCAGACCTGTAAAACAATGAATCTCTCAGTAAGCGACACTAGAGGCACTTCACCCTCCGTCAGATAGCACTTAACACGAACGCATCATCCAGCACATTAGCACGCCCGTGAATCCGACGCCATCCAGGGCCTAGACGAACGCCATTAGCACACAAATAGACCAGAGATTGATACACCCCACCTCTCTCTCTCTCTTTGTGTGTGTGTGTGTGTGTGTGTGTGGAGCGTGCCATCCCATAAGGCTGTCCACCTACTTGACTCTCACTCAGAGGTCACCCTTAAGGGGCACACTCAACCTGGAATCCCTTATTTGTCCTCTTAAAAATAATGACGGACGAGGCTCAGTCTATTATACTTTTCTATAGGGAGAAGGCCTGTTGATCTCTGCTTGTCTGTCAGTCGGTTTATTTGTCTTTTTATCTGAGGGTCTGGGAATGCTTCTGTTGGTTTGTTATGTATTTTTTCACGATCATGTTCATCGCTATTTTTATCTCTGGTTGTCACTGTCCTTGTGTGTCTGCCTTTGTCTTTCCTGTCTTTCCTAACACACGTTTGTTAGATTTTTAGTAGAATCTGCTTTTTCCCCTACAGCTAATCTCATATGCCGATAATCTCTCTGTTATCCGTACTCTTGTGCTTCCGTGTGACTCTCTCTCTCTCTGTTAATTCCCTTCAGAGTCCGATGACATTTTTTTTTTTTTTTTTTTTTTTTTTCTCCAGATTTTATTCAGCAAGGGGGAGAGCTTTCGAACTGGAAGGGTTAGACATGGCTTTTGTTAGTGCCTGACCAGAGATCTTTTCCTAGTTGAATAAATCGTCTGGAGATAGCAAGAAGAAATTCACGTCATCCGGTGGCGGGGTTAATTTAAGTAATGGGATTAATTTGTGTAATGTGCATATCTATCTGTCTTTTGTTATTACATTTTATATCTTAACCCTCCTATTGTCTGTCTATCTGTCTGTCTGTATTCTGTATGTTTATTCGTTTGTCTGTCAGTCCATGTTCGTTCATACTAAATCACTGGCAAATCCTACAAGTTACCATAAACCAATTCAGCCCAGGGACGTTTTAATTTTTGTTCTTGCCATCTTCATCCGATTTTATTCTGCATAGCGGTATTTTTTTGAGGGATTACTGTACATATGGCATTTATTAACCCGTTCAGTGCAAGTCTTTCTGAGTTGAATGAAATCGTCTGGCGGTAGCAGGTATTTAGTAGAATAAGACGTCATCGTAGTGAAAGGTTAATTAAATTCTGCCCATATGAGGTTATATGGATCTCAATCTCATTAGACTAATTTTGTGCCTTTTGTCCATCCTTTGATTATTGTCATTTCCTTTGTATCGTTTCATTATTGTCAGTAACAGCCTAACTCGTAACCTTTCCTGCAGTATTTTTACCTTCATTTTTCGCTTCCCCATTTTACTGTCTCTTACTGTATGTTCATCGTTCTTGGATATTATAACAGTTTGTTCTCTAATAATTTCTTTACTTCCTCTGTTTTCAGATTATTTTCCATCTTTATTTTTTCTCAATTTTTTTCCTCCACACATTTATCTTTTATCATTAACTTTTCTTGTCATCAGTTATTTCTTCCTTCACGCCTCTCCTCCCTCCTTCTCACCCACCTTTTCTTCCCTTTCCTTCTCCTCTCCCCCTCCTTTCATTGAGTTTCCTACTTTTTTCCATGTTCTGTCTTTTCTACATTTCCTCTCACTCAATTTCTTCTCTTCTTTCCATCCTATCATTTCTGTCTAGATTTCCCCCCTTCCCCCCCCTCTCTCTCTCTCTCTCGCTCTCTCCATTTTTCTGACATTTTTGCTTCCTGCCACGCAGCTTCTTCCCTCCTCCATTAAACCGCGTTTCCTCTACTCTTTCTTTATCCCCCAGTTCTTCCTTCCTCCCGGGTTCCTTTTTTTTTCCCGTCTTCGGCTTTTCCTTACGTTTTGTACGCCGCGTTCCTTTTTTCTCCTGTTTCTGATTATCTGTCTCATTGCTGTTTCATTTCTGTCGAGTCATAGCTGTTTTTTCCCTTTCTTTGCGAATTTCATCTGTTCTTACTATTTTTCCTTTACGAGTTTCATCTGTTCTTGTTATTTTCCTTCTCCTTTACAAATTTTATCTGTTGCTATTTTCCCCTTCCTCTTCCCCTTTTATCTTTTTCGGTATCTTTCCCCGTCTTCCTGCAACGGCATTCCCCGTACTCTGTTATAATTCCCCGTTTCCTACCCTTAACCCGATTCTCTGACCAGCATTCCTCAGTATTGTCCTCCCGTCCTATTTCTCTGTTCACGATTTCACATTGTTCCTCCTCAGTTCTCTTTTTCCCGCCATTCTCTCTCTCTCTCTCTCTCTCTCTCTCTCCATCTGTCTTGCTGCCATGATGATTGCTCTGTCACTACACTTTGTCTCAGAACGTTAACTCTCTCTCTCTCTCTTTTTCGTCTCGCGTCGTTTCTCTCCCGCCATCCGATTTGTTGCCAGTATTACGGTATCACCCCTCCTTTTTCTCCTGTCTCATCGTTTCATATTTATCACAATCCTGCAAGAGTACAGTTCCTCTCCATCCCACTGTTGCATCGTTTTTCTTTTCTTGTTTTCCTCGTTTTGTTTCTCCCATTCCGTAGATTATCATTCCCTCTCCTTTCACCGTTCTCCGTTTTTCGTCTGTCTGTGGTCCTTCAACTCCATCTTTCCTCTCGTCACCATTGCATCATCTTTTTCACTCTCCGCGTCGTCTCCATCCTGCCATCCGTCTTGTTGCCAATGGTCGTCGATCCGTCACTACTTCGTCTCGCGGAATGTCAAGGGCGAAATTTCACTCCGTCATCCGGCCTTTCCTTATTATCCTCTTATTTGCCTTGTCATCGCTGTTCATCCACGTCTGTTTCTCATTAATCTGTCTCTCAAAGTCGGCTGTAACGAGTTAATGTGGCAGAATGAAGATAATAGGAATACACATACTACTCCATTTTGTAATTGCTCCATCATTCGATAACTTAAGGAGTCGCTTGTTTTGAGTTAATGTGACACAATGAAGATAATAGAACTTTAACTAACTACACCAAAATTTATATTAGTCCAACATTTTGTAACTGTTATTTTGTACCCGTGATTGTGGTGGAAAAAGAGCAACAGAATCACACTCAGGCACTTAATTTAGCTTTGTGGAGCTGGTTTAATATCCAAATATGGCTTTAACCCTTGGGTCCAGTGACATACTTGCCGTTTTGTTCTTGCTACATCGCTTGCATTTATTCAGTTTAGGAAAAACCTCGAACAAGAGGATAGATAAAACTCTCATCATCCCCTTTACTAACTCTTCCTAAGCTGAATGATATTGTCAGGTAGCGGGAGGAATAAATATGACAAATGTTCTGGGTGAAGGGAACAGAATAAGAGACGAGAAAGAACCGTTAGACTGAACTGTTTACGCCTGAGGGTCGTAGTGTAGTTGCAAATGGCATGGGAGGCTTCGTGCACCTCATTCTTTGCGATATGTTATTTATTTAACTTTAACATCAACATAATTTTCATCAGCAACATACCAAAAAAAAAAAAAAAAATGTAAAGTGAACCGTGAACCGCGAAGGAAGAGGTGTAACGAAATCTCCAATGCCTATAAGAATACGGCCTGAAGAGACGAAATCGTTTCTTTGAACGAACTGGTAAGGCTGCATTCAGATATTACAGTTGACAGCCAATGAGAATAAAAGGAGGAAAGGCTATCTGAGTTTCTGTTGGGCGAGGAATGTCCACAACAGATGCCTTGTGACAGGGCGCACGAGAACGTCATCTATGTTTTAATTGGTGGACGGCCACAGCTACCGAGGGGACGCGGAGCATTGTCATTGGCAGATAAATTGAGACAAGAATCCTCTATTGAAGGGGTTCGGGAGGGTATTGTGCGCTTTTTGTCCTTCCTCTGGTATTTGGGGCGACTTGGGGAGAGAGAGATCTTTCACTTGATGCAGTACTTACAGAGTTCGTCGAGAAAAAATTTTGGCCGATTGTTCTGTGATTTTTTCTCCTTCCTGACTCGTTGCTAAATTCGGCCTTTGTTCGTGTGCAAGAATTCATGGTACAAGTAACTGTTATACTGGTTCTTTTATTTGCTTTTTTCAGTCCGAGGACATGCCATGGTTCATACTGTTCTGTTTTTTGTGCATTATGCATCTTTTGCATCCATGTCCGCTGACACCTCATCTAAAGTAAGATAAACCTTCAAATGGAGAGTCAACTATACGGTACCATTGTGTATTTATGTACGCGCTATATGTATGTATATATGTATCAGATATCCAAATTCAGATAAATATAAAAAAAATAAAATGTCATATCTGACATTCCGAGTTTGGTCCAGATTGATGTCCTCTGAGTGAGTAGTTTTGGCCATGCTCCAGCCACGTTTCGAAACACTGATGATTGTGAGTGGCAGGGTCCAGAGTTTTACACTCAGGTGTGTGTGTGTGTGTGTGTGAGAGAGAGAGAGAGAGAGAGAGGGAGAGAGAGAGAGGCCGTGTATTGTTGTTACTCCATTCACCACGAGATGGGTGTTCCTAAGCTGATTATAAACGTCGGACGACAGCAGGAATAAATGAAAGTAATGACTGAAGGGGCTGATGGACACCGTTCATAACCTTATATCTACGCTGTCGTTCTTTTCAAGCTGAATGAATAAAAGCGTCTGGCGGCAACGCGAATGGAATGAGAAAATCATGGCACTGAGGGAGTATGATGTAAATGCTGAGCTGTCCATGAGGCGTTATAACCTCTTCCGTATGAGCCTGTGGGCTGTATTAAGTGGCTTTGGAGATTTTAAAACACCTCGTAAACGGTGTATTCTGCACACTGCTTCTCAGTATCCTCATGTATAGTGTTGATGCAAAATGTCGAAATAAAAACAATTTAGAAACATGCAAAAAAAAAAAAAAAAAAAGTGGTAGCGCATATTAAAATAATTCGCAGAGGAAGAGGTTCTACGAAGTTTGTAATGTCCCTTGGAATACGGTTGTATAATTAATTCCCCTAAACTGAATATAATCGTCTGGCTGCGGCAAGAATACACAAAGAAATTACATCCTCAGATTGAAGGGGTAATGCCATCACACCGGTCCTGAATGAGGTAGCCTTAGCATGTCACTATAAACGGATTGGGACCAAGGGGTGACGTGAAAATTCGTTACGCCATCTGTAATACGTATGGCCCGTATTCTCATCGGCTTAGCAGGCTTTCTGGCATGTTTCCCATAGGGATATATTTTACATACATCTTAGTGTGTGTTGTTTTTATTTGAGAGATTGCATAACTGATATACAAGAGAATATTAACGTGCCACACGCTGTGTAGAACTAAATAGGTAAAGAAGAGCTGAATAGTCTTTAAGCTACTGATTTAACGTGTAGTTGTTTGATTTTATACAATAATGTAAGTCTTATGTCTTTACATGTGTGAAGTGCATCCACGTTAATATTGTTTTAGGAGTGTTGTAATCAGCTCTCTAGTCTTGTTTTCAGGTCAAGTTATCCTTTGCATGCATACCTGTCAGCCTGAACAAAATCGTCTGGTGTGACTCTAAGTAAATGACCAAAGTGTATTACCAGCTACAGAAAGGGTTAAGATTAAATTCATTCCATAACTGATGCGATTTTAGTTGAACAAAAACTGTCAGGTGTTAGTCTGAATACCAAAATGCGTCCGCAACGTCGAGCCAATTGAGATGTTTATCCCTTGTTTATTTTTTCGCTTCAGTAAATCCGTGTGGGTATAGTGGAAATAAAACAGCAAAGCAGCGAAAGGGTCCATGCAGTGGAATTTGTATCCGTTAAGTCCGGCGTCATTATTTCATACCCCGATTAGCAAACAAATATGTTAACCAGCTCCGTGACACATTTTTCAGTGTATTCTGTCCACTGCCAGATGAATTTATACAAATTAGGAGAGAATTGCCGAGCTGGTTAAAGTAGCAAGATCTCATTAAGTTTTGACAATTTAGAGATTGTGTAAAAGAACTATTGGCTTTAACTGTACCACCACCATCACCACCATCAACCGGGTCTAGCTTTTTGAAAGGGGGGGGGGGGCAGATTCTTAGTGGAACTGCTGCATGCTTGAATTAATGCTGATTCATTACCATATTCCTCAAAATTTATTACCAAATTACTCGTTTCATTGAAATAACTGTAATTACATGTACGTAAGATACTCATACATAAACTATGGTTTATGTATAAGGATCTGGACAGCATGTGGAATGCATTTAGGGATTGTCTAGTTAGGAATGCTAAAGCGGAGTGTGGTGTGACAAGAGTAACAACAAAGAAGAATGGTACGGGAAGGTGGGACGAAGAGGTTAAGAGAGCAGTGGAGGAAAAGAGGAAGAAGTAGCTAGAGTGGTTACGGAACAGGGGTTCAGTTGAAATAACTAAATATATTGAGAGCAAGAAGCACGTAAAGAGACTGGTGAAGAGGAAAAAGAAGGATGTAAGTGATGATATAGCAAGAAAAATGAATGCAAATTGCTCTGAAAATAGGAAGTTATTCTGGAAAGAGGTGCGGAAACTTAGAAATGACAGCAGAAAGAAATATAAAAGGATGTAAGTTGTATATTATTAACCCATGGGGATGAAGTAAGGACCTGATGGAAAGAATATTATGAAAGCCTGGTGAATGGGAGTAGAGAGAACAGAGCGGCTTTGAACATGATTGTTTTGGGGGGGGGGGTGCAGAGAAGGAATGCAGTGCCAGCAAACGTGACACTCGCACAGGTGAAAAACGCTCTGAAGCGGCTGAAAAATGGGAAAGTAGCTGGTGGTGATGAGGTGTATACAGAGATGATAAAGTGTAGTGGAGAGAGTGGAATGAAGTGCTTGTTGGAGATATGCAAGGAGGCATGGATGAGTGAAACTGTGCCAGTAGAACAGAAAAAGGCTGTGATTGTACCTCTGTACAAGAATAAAGGTGGCCGAAGTGAGTGCAAAAATTATCGTAGCACAAGTGTATTGAGTGTTGTAGGGAAGGTATGTGGAAGAATCATTATAAAGAAAGTAAGAGATATCAGAAGTCCTAGTGAGTGATGAACAGGGTGGCTTTAGGAGTGGCAGAAGATGTGTGGATCAAATATTTGCAATGAGTCAAATAGTGGGGAAGGCTTGTGAGAAGGACTATAAGGTGTTTATGGCATTCATGGATCTGGAAAAAGCATACAACAAAGTAGACAGAGAAGGATTGTCAGGTTTTGCGCATGTACGGTGTAGATGGTGAGCTGCTAGGTGCCGTCAAGAGTTTTTATGATGGTAGTGAGGCATGTATAAGGCTAAATGGGCATATAAGTGAATGACTTATGATCATTGTGGGCATGCGACAAGGTTGTGCGGTGTCTCCATGGTTGTTCAATATATATTTGAATGGGGTGACGAGAGAAGTAAAAACACGAATAATGGAGAGAGGGATGGCGTTGGTAATGAATGGTGAAGGATGGAATATCTCAAATTTTTTGTATGCTGATGATGCAGTGCTACTTGCAAATACGGGATAAGAACGTGGTCGACTAGTGCACGGTTTTCCTGATGTCTGTGAGCGTCATGCCTTGAGAGTAAATGTAGAAAAGAGTAAAGTGATGTTAATCGAGAGAGAAGGTGACTCCCAGTGCGATGTTACAATGAATGGAGAGAGACTGGAATTGGTGAGAGAGTTCACATACCTGGGTAGTGATATAAAAGAGAGGAAAATGTTCAAAAGAAGTGGAAAGTAGAGTGATGCGGAAGGAAGGTAGCTGGTGCTATGAAGGCCATGATAAGAAACAGAGGTTTGAGTGTTGCAGCTGCACGAGGCCTACATGAAGGAGTATTAGTGCCAGCTTTAACATATGGATGTGAGACTGGTGTGGCATGAAAATGAAAAGTCAAGAGTGAGAGCAGTGGAGATGGGGCTGCTGGGGAATGTATGTGAATTACAGAGAGTGGATAGGATACGAAATAATTTGATTCGTGAACGATGCGGAGTGAGGAAGTCTGTGGACACCAGAATCGAAGAGTGTGCTGAGATGGTATGGTAATGTGGAGAGAACGGATAACAATAGTGGTGTAAAAGGTATACCGTAGGCCTATCTGAGCGAATCTGAAGGAGGGAGGAGGCGAGGTAGGCCAAGGAGAAGGTGGAGGGATATGGTGGATGAGTGTGTGAGGAAGAGAGGTATGGAAGTCGGAGGGGCTAGGGGACTGACAAGATATCGAGGTGACTGGATGAATGTAGTGAGAAGTGCATGATCAGGGACTTGGCATCCCATATTAACGTGACAGCGTTCGGACTGTCTCTGTCGGTTACGTTTATGTGCAGCTACAGAATGTGGTGAAAGTTTTTGGCGTATTAGACAGAGCCAGGATTCCGGGGGCTTGAATGATGAGTGAATGGAAGTGTGGCCCATTGGTCTGGGCAAACTTGGGCAGTATAGATGTTGCTACTTCTCATCTTGCCCTCGAGTGGGAAAGGAGGTCCGATGATGATG
The DNA here is from genome assembly GCF_032717465.1 of Coenobita brevimanus. NCBI lineage: Eukaryota > Metazoa > Arthropoda > Malacostraca > Decapoda > Coenobitidae > Coenobita > Coenobita brevimanus. Next base: position 29,082,496 of record NC_137018.1, read on the forward strand.
ATAATGGTGATGATGATGATGATATATCTATCTGTCTATCTATCTATATCTATATCTATATCTATCTATCTATATATATATCTATATCTATCTATCTATATATATATATCTATATCTATCTATCTATCTATCTATCTATATATATACAGTATATTCGTATAAAGTACTACTATTACTACTACTACCACTACTACTACCCATACTTTTACTACTACTACTACTGCTATTACTACCAGTTGCAGTAGTATCAGTTGTAGTAGTAGCAATAGAAGTAGGGTAGTACCTGCAACCCCAGACTTGTCTGGATGTGAAAAGGTGGATTGCGGAATGAAGTTACCTTTTTCTTACAGTCAGTTCACCATTATCCTTTCGGGGTACAGGGAAGGAGGTTGAGGGACATTTGTGTAGCCGGGCAGTGGAGCTGTTCGGCTATATCAGTGCCACCGGGAGTTGCTTGGCTATATACTGTAAGTGCCACCGCATGAGGGCGCCTCTTACTAGACTGCAGTTATAGGGTACCTTTTCACTGAGTAGGCTGGGCTCTCCCGGGACACGCCAGTTAGTCCAGTTATAAAAGTTACTGCCAGATTATTATACTGTTCCACTCCATCAGTATTAACCAACACGAATATATATCTTGTTTCTTAACTATTTCATCGTGTTTGACCAATTTAAGTATTTTGCTCTGGGTAACACCAAAATATTTCTGACAGCTGAAGAAAGCTCCACGCAGCAAAAAGGTTGTAAAACTTTCTCAGTAACCGTCGATGGCATAATACCTCAGCTTATCCTTGTCCTTCCAGATAATTTGATTTAAGACAGGGATTTTTTAAAGGATTAAAGAAGACTGTAGGTAACTCCAATTCGAAAGATCTCCCCAAAATTAAGCCTAATCTTCTGGTGGCAGCAAGAATGGGATACAAACGATGTTCTCGTTACTTTAGTGGTTAAAAGTACAGTATATACCTTACAGTAAACAGAATCAGGCTTTGTACTGACCAACACTGTTCTTCAGTGAGGTGATAATTGCGCTCCCCCTCCCCTCTCTCTCTCTCGTAAACGTAATCCATGATGGCGTCACTTATTTGCCTCTTGCTGCTTCCATGCGAGATTATAAAGATTAACTACTTTAGAACCATGACGCAATTCGTTTTATTTTTCTTAAGATTACATAGCGATTTTAATAAACTTTGGGGAAACGTCTCCAGTGAAGTATTAATGTGGGCTGTATCTAACCCGTCTAGTTGGAAAAATCTCCTAAGCTGAATGAAATCGTCTAGGAATGACAAGAATGAAATGAGAAAAAAAAAGAAAAGAAAAAAGACGCCACTGTATTTAAGGGGTTAAGGGAGCATCCTGGTAGTGAAGGGGTTAATGAAGGCTTTTGGCGGTATTTTGGTGTGGTTAGGAAGCGTATTAACACCTTTTCCTTACAAATTTATTTCTGATTCTGCTTTTGTGTGTTTTCATGCAATCTATGTTGACATTAAAAAGATATAAGAAGGAAAAAGCCGGATATTAATGTGTAGTTTGTAAAAAAAAAAAAATAGTCAAGGAGGAGGTGCTAGGGAGCCGCCGAGAATGCGGGTCTGTGTTTGACTCCCCGAGCTGGACAGTTGCTCGCTATGAGGTGTTGGTAAGCTTCCTAACCGCACGAGAATACCGCCTTATGTCTCAGCACCGTATTCTAAGTGGGATTTGAGGTTTCTTAACACTTCCTCCTTAGCGATTGAGTTTTGCACTTCACATCTCAATGTCCTCTTGTGTAGTATTGTTGCAAACTATGTCGATATTAAAACGATATAGACAGACAGCATACAAAAGAGTGTTACAGTGGCATATGTTAAATGAATCGCTAAGGAGATGCTGCGAAGTCTCTCATGCCAAGAATACAGCTCACAGTTGCTGGCCCGAAACGATTCATGCCATTCTTGTTGGGGTAGATAATTTAGCATAGTTCGGAATTGTCCAGATGTCTTGTTCAATATTATTTAACTCTCACTGCGATGGTAAGGTGTTTTTTATTACCTCTCCCCACCCTGGAGGGGCTCGGGGACGGGTAATATTTTCACTCGGTTTGTGTGTGTGTGTGTGTGTGTGTGTGTGTGTGTGTGTGTGTGTGTGTGTGTGTGTGTGTCTGTCTGTCTGTCTCTCTCTCTCTCTCTCTCTCTCTCTCTCTCTCTCTCTCTTTCTGTAAACAACTTTACGCGAAAACTACTGGTGCGATTTTGACTAAAATTACAGGGATGATGGAATATGACCTTCTGATCACCTGATTAAATTTTGGGCCAAATTGGACCAAGGCCCAGGCTGTTTGCCCAAATAATGTAAAACAAAAAAATCGTTTTTTCGCCATAACTCCTTTCAAATCCGTCATAGCGACATGAAACCAAAACCCAAAGGTGCATCTTTCAAATCTACATCCTATAAAATGCCTCATTCCATCAGGGGGTCACCCCCTAGTTAGTGGTAGGGGGTTCAGTGTCAGGTGGGTCTGGCCTAAAATTTCAAATGAGCATAAAATCGTCAATATTCATCCGATTTACTCCAAATTTGATATGCGACATCTTTGACTATATATCCTGTTGTGTTTATGTCAGCACTAAAATGACTGCCGGAGACGGGTTTGCTGTGCCTTGGCACCGCTTCTTGTATGTTTATTCAGGCTAACACTGGTTGATACAGTTCATGTGAGACAAGTCCTAGTAGTGGTGGGTTAAGAACGAGCTTGATCAGTTTTTTTTTTTTTTAGCAGCTGTGAACACACCTAAATGTTTTATTCTGAACACGCCAGATGACTTTGCCCAGATGAAGTACCGGTAACTCCCGGCTTGCAGAAAGTTCACCAGGGCATGGGCGGCTTCACATCACATAGGAGGCATCTCGTCACATAGGCTTCCTATCACATTGGAGGTTTCATCATACAGGAGGCTTCACATCACATAGGAGGTTTCATTTCACATCACCTCATCCTTAGCGATTTGTTTGGCATAGCGCACCACGACATTTTCGTTTCATTTCGTTTAGAAAGGCTCCAACATGCTTGCAGGCGTCGGCTTCGGTCACCTAAAGGCGATTTTCCATGCTGCTTGATCTCTGGCAGCCTCCCTATTCAGACCCTTATGCCTGAGATCACACTCTATGACCTGTGGCAGCCCTACCCCCAACGCTCACACGTCTCACTTTGTGCACTCACTTTTCAACCCACATCCTCTACATGCCCAGATCATCTCAGTCTACCTCTCCTCATCAGATCACCAATATTCTCCAGTCCCATCCTTCCTCGTAACTCTTTCATCGTTAACCTAGCACCACCGTCCCTAGACCTCGCATTCAAGGACACACTGCACATACATCTAATCATTATTATTTCTGTAAGATTAGGCCTGCAAATGTCCTCTTCCTTTACTGCCCAGGTCTCACTACATACAGCATTACACTCCTAACACATGGTGCACACAAAGTTCCCCTAACATGGAGGGAGAGCCCATTCAATGTCAGGAGAGGCAACAGCCCCCAGAACTTCCTCCATCCGCTCCTCAGTCTAGCCACAGAGCCCCACTTCCAGCTCGTAATATGGCTTCCAGGTAACAACACTCATTCCCACACTGGAGAGACTCACAAGCAAGATCAATCCTATCACGCCTGACAATCTCCACATGCTGTCTGCGGCACACTGTACACATGAAATCAGCATTATCTCGCAGTCTACCTCTGATACCACTACATCTCCTATGCACCCACTTATCACACACTGCACAAGATGGAATTACTTCCCACGGTCATGTGGCAAACCATATATGAGCAATCACCCTTTTCTTTGACAGTGCTGTACTTCCACCAACCCTATATACCATCGCCTTTATTCTCTCCGACAAGGAGAGTATGTTTTCACCCCTGTTTGTTTGTTTGTTTGTTAGCAGGATTACTCAAAACTAAAAGAGATTTGGACCAAATTTGGTGGATAGATGGCCCATATCCCAGGGAACAATCGATTAACTTTTGGGACCAATCCGGATAGTATTACAGAGTTTGGATCCGGAAAACATTTTTTGTGAAACCCTAATCAGTGATGAGAAAGTCAAACCCATTATGAAGAGTGGTTTGGAAATTACGTTGCTTTTGTCGGAGAGATGCGCTCCACCGAATTCCTCTCTAGTTTTATCTGCATTTACTCTCAAGCCCATGTGCCCTATACCATCTTTCCACTTCCTAAATCTTCTCTCGCCCCCTCTTTCATTCTCTGCAGTCAACACCCAATCATAAGCCAAACATCTGGGACAACACAGTCATATATAATCGTATCCTCACTCCTATAATCTCCTGAGGCCTTCAGCATTTCAGCAGTCAACCCAGACACCCCTGCCGCCTTCTCCACCTGCATCCTGCCTGTTGCCCAGCTTACTTGTACAATAGCAGCATCAGTCAAAGATCAAGGACCAAACATTGGATCCGCTGACTCCAAACCTTCCCTGTCCCATTCAAACTCCTCATTCAGTAATCATTTGTAATGCTTTCTCCAGGCGTCTATAATATCCTCACTGTTCACAACATTTCTCTCATCATTCCTCACACTCTGCATATCTGTGATATCCCTGTTTTCCCTCCTCTTCTGATTTGCCACCTTAGATATCGTATTCTTCCTTTCCACACTTTTTCGATTGTCCAGTTAAAGTCTCTGAGACTCAGATTTTGCCCTGTATCCCTCTCTTCTTGCCCTACACTTGGCAGCCAAGTATTCGTCTTTTTTTTCCACCCATTTCCCATTCCCGGAAAAAAATATTTTTCTTCTTAATTGCAGCTTCTGCACCATCATCCCATGTCTTTGGGGAGAGGGGGGGTGCCCGTGTCCATCCACACACTGCATCAGTAACTCTCAGGAGGTTGTTCTTGAGAGCTGTGTACTGTTCATTAACACTTCTTACTGTAGGTTATTTATATCTGTTTATTATCAACAGCTTTGCATTACAAACATCGACAGCATTGCGTAAGTAACATTATAGCTGAAATTTAGGACTTCATGTTCAGAATAAATCGCTAACGAAGAGTGTTACGTGATCTCTAAATCCACTTAAAAGCTTACCCAGCCCTACTGTATGTTCTGTTAGGACTGCACTGCATTCTGTCTGTCTGTCTGTTTGTCTGTCTGTGTCAGTCTCTCTCTCTCTCTCTCTCTCTCTCTCTCTCTCTCTCTCTCTCTCTCTCTCTCTCTCTCTCATGTGTGTGTGTGAAGGCGAACATGAGCTGAGGTACCGAAGTTGGAGTGTTCAGTTTTGTACACAGTCTCAATTTCCTCAGTGATCTGGTTACCTTCTTAATAAGTAACGAATCGATACCTCTTCTCTACATCATGCATAGTTTTACTCCTCTCTTATTTTTGGTGTTCAGGCTGGCTGACAGTATCATCATCATCACCACCATCATCCTGTTCCTTGTTAGCATCTAAAGATGGGGTGAGAAAGCTACTGCGGGGCATATTTCTCCCCGTGTTGAAGCGCAACCGACTTCCTGCTCCCTGTGGTAGGCACAGTTGACATAAATCAAAACTCCACAGAGGTTGAAGGCACCCTTGACGTGTTGTATGTTCTACTTGGCTTATATGGACTAGGTTTTAATATATCCTTGAATGCTATAGCCTGCAGTGGGCATGGACTAACCAGACCGCTCCCTGAGACCCATCAGTCTTTCCAGATGCCAGTAAATGGTGTTCACACCCTCACACACCACATGGGCATTGAGTTGTCTCACAAATGCCTTGAATAGAGCACCGGTACTCACACTTCATGCAGGTCCTGCACTGAATTCTGCTTCTCTCTGGCGTCTCTCAGGACATGCCGTGCCGGACGGTGTACAGCTGCTTCCCTCAGACAACTCAACGGACTCTGTAGACAGTGTAGCCCAGAGCCGAGAGCAACCCCTGCCTCCAGGCCGGTCACTTGTCTCTGCCGAGTTGGACCGAGTGCCTCCTGTCTGCTCTGCTTCCCTCCAGCGCACATCACAACTAGATTTAGATTGCCGAAGCTTTTGGCTTCCAGTTGTAATTGCATTCTTCTCAAACGCTTTCTCCACTGGCGCTTTCTGCAATACCCCAGCCTCGTCTTGTCTCCCACCGCCTGTATCCCCTGGGGCTTCTCTTTCTTCCTTTTCACTTTCTGCTGCTTCAGCTGTCTGGATGAGAGCACCTCTCAAGACATGCATGCCTACCACATTTGTCTATTCGTATAACCGCAACAGTGTTTCAGCATGAACTCTTTATGTTTTCTATAAATTTGAAGCTTTGTGGTGCTGTTTGATACATCGACTTCATATGGAACGCTGTCCTTATAAACCACCGACAGTGCAAAACGAAGGTATTTGCCTTAAAAGTGGAAGCCGAGACCTCTCCTTGCCCTCCCACAAGTCGTCTCTCATACCCTCTGTGGTACCGGTGCCCCAGATTTGGAAACACTGGTCATAACTTGAGTAGAGACGTAGCATCTAAGTAGAACACGAGAGTTTGGTTGTGTTGGCGATTGATTGTTCGCGGTAGTTTTAGGTATAGATGGGCAACATTTCCATTAGTTTGTATTCCTAAGCGCAGAGTAGAGTTGTGTTTATCCTAATTTTTGTATCAGTTTCATGAATTTGGAGTTCCCGCTTTTGTTGCATCGACTCCATTTCCTTCCAAGGACACCACAGACGGCGCCAGGAGTACTCGGATGAATGTGTGTGTGTGTGTGTGTGTGTGTGTGTGTGTGTGTGTGTGTGTGTGTGTGTGTGTGTTGCAGCCGTGGAGCCTTAACCATGGTTCCTTGGATCTGGCAATTTTTTTTTTTTCGTATTGTTGAAGATAATTTTTATTTACACCTTAAGTCAATGAACTTTATCCTGAGGTGAATAAAATCGTTTGACGGTGGCTAGAATAGAATAAAGTGTAGATATCATCCATGGTAGGGGTTAAATCAATTTGTGTGTGCCGGTGCTGCCCCTCCTATATAACCCACTTTGGATGCACCACCTCTGCCCTTCCTCACCAACCCATTACCATCGCGACCATTTTCGCCTCACCTGTCTGGCTGTTCCCTCCATCAATGGTAATTTTTATTCTCCAACTATGTGACTGATTTCCACGACATCCTTGTGCGACCACTGACTGGTAACTAATCAGATGCATTGTTTCAACACACCACTAATTGTACAGCTGATCTGTCCACAGAATCTATCTTGTCGGCCTATACAGCGAGCAGTAGCATGTACTGTACATATACAATGCTTCAGACATTGTATGCATGGTCTACAAAAAATATAACTATTATATACTTAAACGATATATATATATATATATATATATATATATATATATATATATATATATATATACACACACACACACACACACATATATATATATATATATATATATATATATATATATATATATATATACAGTGCTCGACAAAAGTATTGCACTTTTGGCGAAAAAAGATTCACCCTTTTTTGGGAGAAAAATTTAGCCAGAAGTTTTGGATGCTAACATGACGTCACGGCAGCCTGAGGCCTTACTGTGTGCTGGTTGGCTGGCGCCTCAGTTGCCTGTGGGCTGCGTGAGAGAGGGGAACACGGCCGCTCCTCCCTCTCGTTGCTAAATTTTTTACCTAGTGACTGGCAGTGTTTTGGCTTTTGCTGCTTTACTATGGACCCTACCCGTGAATTGTATAGTGAAGTAATATTACAGATCATTGCTCTAAAGGAGTCAGGCCATCCCGTGAAGGAAATTAGTGATTTGGTTGGTGTGGCTCGGTCGACAGTGCGGAGGTGGTGTGCTCATTACTGAGTGGAAAATAGTGGTGACATTCCTACAAAGAAACCATGGTCTGGTAGGCCCAGGAAAACTTCCCCGAGGTCTGTTAATGTGCTACAATGTACAGTGGAGTCTAATCCTCGTGTGACTGCAAGGAGAATTAAGGAGAGCAGCCCGGAAGTGTTTGGCGAGGTTTCAGTGTTCACGGTTTCTTGAAGAGTCTGTGAACTTGGTTACACAAGCCACAGGCCTGTGAGAAAGCCTCTTCTTACATGTAATCAGCGACTTCATAGGCTTGCCTTTGCTAACAAGTACCTTACCTGGGGTGAGGACCAGTGGTTGTCAGTGTTTTGGTCTGATGAGGCAACGTTTACCGTTACCTGTAATCGAGGAGCGCGTGTGTACTGGCGCAGAGGTAGTGACCCGCTTGACCCCCATTAAGTGGAGAGCACAGTTAAACACCCTGATTCACTAATGGTATGGGGTTGTTTCTCTGGTAAGGGTTTGGGGAAGCTTGTTGTGCTTCCCAGGAACTGCAGAGTGAATCAGGACGTTTACCTGGAGCTGCTTTGTGATCATTTACCTGAGTCCTTCGAGCTCACAGTTGCACGAGTGTTTCAGCAGGACGGTGCACCTGCTCATAAAGCCAAATCTGTCACCAACTGGCTTCGTGGCTGCGAGGTTGCCTTCATGAAAGACTGGCCAGGCAATAGCCCAGACATCAACCCGATAGAAAACCTCTGGTACCTCGTAAAGAAGAATCTCCAAGGGAAGGACGTGAGCTCTCTGCCTAAGCTGGAAGCAACCATTCGTGAGTCCTGGGCAAGTATATCACCCCAGCACCTGAGGAACCTCTCCCTTTCACATCCACGACGTCTCAGGTCCGTGAAGAAGCGCAAAGGAAACTCGCCAAGCATTAAAGGTAATTGTAATGCATTATTTACATGTTTTTTCCATAGTTGAAAGGTTTGTTTTGTAGGAGGGGCGCCGGGTGCGCAATACTTTTGTCGAGCACTGTATATATATATATATATATATATATATATATATATATATAATATATATAATATATATGTATATATATATATATATATATATATATATATATATATGTATGTATATATATATATATATATATATATATATATATATATATATATATATGTATATATATATATATATATATATGTATATATATATATATATGTATATATATATATATATATATATATATATATATATATATATATGGAGCCTCTGTGGTACAGTGGTAGAGTGTGCGTTTCGCACGCTGGTGGACGTGGGTTCGCCTCCCGCCAAAGTTGCAAAAACTTTGGGAAGCGTTCACCGAGCCACTGACCACCTTGGCGGACATCAGGGGTGCTGTGATTGAACCATTGTTGCATATTAGTATGCTTGCACCCAGTTGGCTTAAGGAGGGCCGCTTACACTTGGTTTACAGACTACACACACATCCAGAGCCACTACAACATTACAATTACACTTACAAGCACTTCTCACCCTACATACAGTCTCTACCAGACAGCCTAAGCCACTAGGTAGAGATACATTGGCTGTATCGGTAGGGATAGGCCGATCCTGCAGTGGACCTCAATGGCTGATGATGATGATGATGATGTATATATATATATATGAGAGAGAGAGAGAGAGCTGCTTCAGTATACTGTATATACTGCTACAAATTATATAAATAAATAATATATATATATATATATTTATATATTTATATGTTTTTATCATATATATGTGTTCTTTTCAAAATTAAAAAATTGGCGTTGTTCTCCAAGCCTCGGAGTCCCGGGGGGGGGGGGAGGACCATAAGTGCCCCGACTATCCGCCCCTTTCCCGGTGTCGACTCAAGGAGATGCCTGGAACCACTGTCTGGCTCACTCCTTCATTTCTGCAACATTCGCAGCCTTCTAACTTTAGCTCTGTTGAGCATCACCTCTCCTCTTCCAAACATCACCTTCTCTTCCTGACTGAGACTCAGCTGTCAGAGGCAACTGATAGCAAACCCTTTTGTGTGTCCTCCTGCTTTCTCTATACTCATTTGAAAGCCAAAGGTGGTTGTTGTGTATACGCAACGACTTATCTTGCTCGCGTGTTCCTGAACTTGATTCATCTGAATTCTCTACTCTCTGGCTTTGCCTTTCCTGTCATTCTCTGACTAAATATATCTGTGCTGTGTACTTATCCTCTAATGCAGCTGATTATGAAAAATTCTTTGACTGTCTTCTACGATGGAACACAATTTATCCATTTCTCCTTTCTCTGAAATCTCCATTCTAGATTTCGATGGTCACCACCACCTTTGGCTCTCCTCTTCTTTCACAAATCCACCTGGTGAACAAGCCTACATCTTTTCTATCCTTAATGACCTAGAGCAGCTTCTACAGCACCCTACCCGTATCCCTGACCGCCTTGGAGAGAGCTCCAACATACAGTACTTGACCTCTTCCTTCTTGTGCTTACATTGTTAATCTTTCCTCTCCATTGGGCTCCTTCAGTCACAGCCTTATTACCTTAACCTGTCCTATCGCTCCTGTACGGCCTGTGGACTCTCCAAAGAAACATCGATTGTGGCACTTTGGAGCTGCGGATTGGGAAGCCCTCAGGCAGTACTTCTTTGATTTTCCCTGGAATGATTTTTGCTTCCATGGCCGGGAGCCATCTGAGTGTGCCTTGCACATTACAAAGGTTATTCACTCGGGCCTGGAAGCATACATTCCCTTCTCATATCCTTTGACTAATGCAAGAAAGTCTTGGTTTAATCACACTTGTTCTGATGCTGTCCACAACAAGGAGAGGGCCTATAAAAGGTACCAGAGCCAGCCCACCCCTGAATTACATATTTTTTTATGTTTCTGTCCGGAATCATGCTAAGTCTGTTCTTCACTCTGCTAAAAATAATTTCATCCGTACTAAATTTTCTCAACTCTCCATCTCAAATTCTTCCCGCTTCTTCTGGCACCTTGCCAAATTTCCGGTGGACTCTGCCGCCCTCCTGCTGTCGGGGGAAAAGTGCAGCTGGGGGACAACCGGTGGTCTCTACCCTGGTGGCAGATCTGGTGGACACTACCACGGGCCCACCGCCCTCCTGGGGATCGCAGGCAAAGGTCATTGGAGTGACGGTCCGAGATGCCTGCTCCCGAAGGTGGGTGGCAGAAGGAGGAGATCCGGTGGACACTCCTCCTACAGTAGGTCCGGTGGATACTACTGTGCTGTTGCTTCCCTCGGGCATAGTAGGACTGTGAGCGTTGGTGACTGCTCTCTCTCGTGTGAAGGCAGGTCCCGTGGACACTGCATCCGAGGGCCTACTTGGGACTATTGAAGGGCAATACCCCCACTAATACCAATGCACCAGTCCTGTATGAGACAGCCCTAGCATGTATTCAATATGGACGGTGGGTGTTAGCGCCGAAGTGGTGACATGTAGAGGTGTATGGTATGTAGGAGGACTGCTGGGCCTTGATAGCAGGCTTTGAAGCCTATGCCCAGAGTCGGACACATAAAAAAAAAAAAAAAAAAAAAGTCCCACCCCGATTCTGGCGAGCGCTAGCCCCATCAGAGGGTATTGCACCGGGTCGGAGCACTTCCCATGGGTCTGGCTGCATGAAAGAGGGACATACAGTCACGGGGGACATAAGACGGTGTAGCGCGGGACACCTGAAGGCCTTCCCCTGGCCTCCTCTTCGGGTGGGTGTCACCTCCCCATGTCCTTCTCTTTAGGTGGTGTTGGGGTCGCTCCGTCGGGTGGGTATTTCACTCCTTGTCAGAATAATAATAATTATTAGTGATCTGCTGTCATTGTGTAGCCACAATAAGAAAGCTTCGCCATTTAGTTTATATGTGAAATATAAACAAGATCTGAAGACCTTAACGTAACTCGTGTAACCAACAAGATCTGAAACCAAATGTGTCAAAGAACGCATGTGTAAATTTTACTTTTATCTCAATAACTGGCTAACTGCATGCTTAACTGTAACCATGTTCCTGTCAGATCATAAGAGGGATCACAGCTATATATATGTAAAGTTACAGCTGTAAAGCTTCTGTGGTTTTCTCTAAAATGTGTTGCAAAGAAAAAAAACACAAATTCGGTACTTTCCACTTGGCTAAATGACAAATAATAAGCCAAAGTTATTCAGCGAACATTTTTATCACAGTGTTTTCAACCTGCTGTATCCCAATTAGTTTCTGAGATATTTCAGCTTCAAAAAGTGCAGTTTTTAGAATGAAAGTATCACCTTCAAAAATAGGTCGTCCTTTATATTTAGCGCTAGGACTTGGGTTATCATATGGACCTTCATGTATAATATCATCAAGATGGAAAAAAAATGCAATGGAAAATAATGATACTGACTAAAACAAGAAGCATCATGATTTATATGGCGAAGCTTAATAGTAATAATCATCATAATCGTCGTTGTCGTCATCTCCCAGTCCATTCATATCCTGTGAGAATGTTGGTACCTGGGGTTAGGCGGTTTAATCCAGCTGGAGCAACCTAAGCTACTAAACCATCAGGCTTCTACTTGGTGGTTACCGGTAGTTGTTTTACCGGGAGTCACTAACCCTTTGCCAACCCGCTTGTTGACACATAGGGAACAAGTATAGGTTGGTTATATGGTTACCACACAGCATTGTAAATGGTTTCCTGCCTTTCAGGAAACCATTAAGCTTGTCACTCAATGTAAGGCCACCAGAAAAGGTAAGAAGAGTAATAAAAAATGACAGGCAAGATGGGAGAAATAGGAAGACTGGAGGGCAGACAGAAAAACAATGATTAAGGTGAAGGAGGAAGTAGGCAGTGCTACATCAAGTGAGCGGATGATGTTTGCCTCCACCTGTATCACCCTATGGAGTATGGTGACCATCAGAATGACAAGTGAAATTGTAAATGATTTATTTGCTTTTGCTGACATTTATCATTCTATCTGGTGTATTTTTGTGTTAAAGTAAATTAGGTAATACTGTAGACTTAGAAGCAACACGTCGTAACAGGAGGACGAAAATGTGGAATGTGATATTATTTCAATCGAATGCAGCCGACTTTGTGAAGGACATCTGAAGTGTTACATGATAATGTTGAACTTTCGTTCAGTTTCCAATACTAATGGTGTCATTGAAAGTTTTTTTATGTTTAATGCACTTCCATTTCATTCTTTTTTTCATAATATTGTACTTGGAGTACAAGACTTTCCAGTACTGGTAATCATGGCATGGCTGGGAGAGAGGGTGTCGATAGAGCTGGTGTGAAGTCATGTAACCATGACAACCATGTGCTGGTTCTAAACTAACACAGCAGATGAAGCTGTTTTTCCATACTACCAGAGCAAAGAGGAATAATATGCAACAAAATGGTTCTTTGGCTCATTGTTGATTCCAGATTCTAATCACGACAAACTTTGTAGTTTTTTTTTTTTTCTCATTCTAGTGAATGAAAAGGAAAATAAAGGTGGGAAAAGGTAATAAGCAGAGTCAGCAAAACTCCAACTTCATGTTACTACATTGCAGTAGTTATTTTAGAGGTGGGAAAAAAGTAAACTGATCTGGTTGATCAAAGTAAGAACACCAGAAGAAATAAGAAAACTTGTACAGGAAGACGAAACAAATGCATGGATAAGTGACCTTGAAGCAGGTCCTAGTAATGTTCAACATATCAACCTTGTTGCAGTCTGAATCATCCTTCAAGCAGAGTTATCAAAAATACTTAGAGGGAACTTGGTTCTTACAAAACTGGAATGATATATCAAAGATAACAAATGCATGATGATACACAGTACAATATTATGGGGACAACTTATGTCTCTAATGCAGTTGCGAGATACATGCAGAGATTTTCTGGTATAGTAAACTACTTTACAGACTGAAAGTTGAACCATCCATTTTAGAACAAATTTTAACAAGATTTATGAAAGTCCGCCGGGCTTATACTACCCTTCACATGGCTAACAGTTTCGCCGTAGTACAGGTAAAGCAATGGAAATTTTTTATTATATTAATGCATGGCTTCACCATTTGCTGTTTGAAGAGTAATTTCCACAAGACACCGCTTGCTGGGTCTTTTCATTTTACAGCATTTTATTTTCCAACTAGAATGGTTATAGATGCACAGACACCGAATTTGCTGTTGTATCCAGGATGTCTGATCAAAGGCCAACATTAAAACATATCTGTGAGGGATATGAACGCTTTCGAAGTTATGTTTTGAGTCTCACCAGATGATTTGTTCAGGATACCTTGTACCTTGGATCAACATCCGGTAAAGGTAGAGCAGTTACAAAACGATAAAAAATACTGTCTCTTATTATTGCTTGGGGTTTATCTTAACTTTTCATTTTCACAATTCAGCATACTTCTAGAAAGGATCTCTAAAACCGTTCCTCCATTCCATAGTAAAAACAGTTTTGTGGCAATGAAATTAAAATGGCAAAAAGAATTCGAGGGCACGGAACCCATACAAAAAGGGCAAAGTTATACAGTACTTTATAGAGTAAGATATTGAAATACATGTACAGGAGCTACCAATATGTCAAGCGCTATGCAGAACTCTTGGTAAACTTGTATGGAAGTTTTATACCCTCTCAGGTAAAATGCAGTACTGCACTAATGATAGCCTTGACTGAAGCAGTCATCCATATAGCTTACCACTAAACATAACATAACCAAACCAAATGCAACTAGCTGACTAATCTAGACCACTGCTGGACCTGACCTAATCAAATCAAATTCTGACCTGACCTTACAGCAAAGAAAACCCAGTGGAACCTGTGCAGCTTCAAGTAATAGTAAATGAACCTAAATTGGCAACTGAGCACACAAGAGTATATACGGCATTGTAACTCAGTGAATATATTGTTCATTCATTCATTGCCAGACGCCATGTATCCCAAACGGGGTGGCCAACGCCTTAGAGTTAATTGTTTTACAGTGAGGGGAACTAATCCTCCACCAACCCCACCTGACACGTAGGTACTGTGGCAAAAAATAAAATCAGATATGAAGTTGAAAGATCAAAGGTAATACAGTGTCTGCTAGATTGATAAGAGGTATTTAACCCAGGTATTCTTTCAAATTTGTATTGTCTGTCTATCTATTGCCAGACACCTTAATCCCATTAGGGGTGGCCATAAACAAATCGCCTCCATTTCGCCCTGTTTCCTTGATTCTTCTCTGTTCTTCAAACTCCCTTCCTCTGGCACCTTCTTCCTTGTCCTCTCTCTTGAATTTACTCGAGGATGTGTTGGTGTATATCTCTCCTCCTTCGTTCTGGTGCCCTTCCCTTCGTATTTTTCCATTTCTTGCTTTTAACGTCGATTGGGAGTGATTCAAAGCTAATTTCGATTACAGTTGTGGAAGTTGCATTTTTGGTGTTTTCGCCATCAATTATGTGGGTTTTAGGATCACTCAAGTATAATAGTTTTGAAGTGTTCCTCAAGCAGACACTTTTACCTTTACAAAAGACTGACTTCCTTATTAAGAGAAGCTAAAAATAAGTATTATAAAGATCATTTAAAATTTAATCAAGGTAATCCCAAGTCACATTGGAGAACAATAAATTCTATACTTGGCAGGGCTTCCAACATCACTTACAAACATCAAATACAATTAAAATTACCTAATTCAGACTCCCGTGCCATTTCACTGCCCTGCTTCCAGCTCACACCCCCCCCTCTCATACTGTATACCTCTTCAGTCTCCACTCCATTCCTCCATCTCATCCTTAGCCTCCCCCTCCCTCGCCCCTCCTCCACCTCACTCACATACTTTCCTCATCAGTCTCTCGCTCTCCATCCTCTCCACATGGCCAAACTGCCTCAATATGTTTCTCCTAACGCTTCCTATCACATCCACATCGACACCACAATGCTTCCTCATTTTTCAGTCTGTTTCTCCATGTGACTTCACATGCTCCTCTCGAATAACTCATTTCCACTGCCCTCACTCTTGACTTGTGTCCCTCCAACAAGGTCCAAGCTTCACTTCCATACATTAAAGTTGGTATCAGAGTACTGTCATTAGGTAACTTTTTCACTTCCATGCTCACTTCCCTGTTTCTTATCGCTGCTTCAAAGAACCAGCAACCTTTCTTCCTTGTTGTACCCTTTCAAGCACTTCATCCTCTAAACTTCCATCCTTACTCATCACACTACCCAAATACTTAAACGCACACATTTTCTGTTTCCTCCTCATCCAACCTCACTGTACATTCAGTGACATCATTTCTCTTACTCTTCCCTACATTCACCTTTAGATTCTGTTGACATCATTTCTCTCAAAGACCATAACTTTACTCTTCCCTACATTCACCTTTAGATTCCATTGACATCATTTCTCTCAAAGACCCTAACTTTACTCTTCCCTACATTCACCTTTAGATTCCATTTCTTACACACTCTCCCAGACTCATTCACCAAGCCTTGAAGCTTCCTTTCGTCTTGACCAAACAACACAGTATCGTCTGTAGACAACAGTACAGGGAGTTTCCATACACTCCCCACTCTCATTAGGGCCACTCCAACATCCACTGTCCTGCCTTGTATCTCTTTTATAACCCCATCCATATACAGATTGAACAACCATGGAGACATGACACATCCCTGTTTCAATCTAACCTTCAAATAGAAAAATTCACTCGGTTCACTCTCCACATGCACTGAGCCTTAGCACCCTCGAACATGCTCTTCACGACATTCAACAACTTCACATTTACTCCATATATTCCTAATACTTTCCACAATCCTTGTCCATCCATCCTGTCAAATGCTTTCTCCATTTCCATGAAGGCTGCATACTTCTTTCCCTTTTCTAGAAATTTTTCCACAAAAAACCTAAGAATGAACATATGATCTACATAACCTCTTCCCTTCCTAAAACCTCCCTGTTCTTCTCCAACTAATTCCTCTGTTATTGCCCTAACTCTGTCAATAAGTTTCCTACCGTATACTTGTCCTAGTACACTAAGAAGACAAATGCCCCTACGATTACCACACACTTCTTTTTCCCCTTTTCCTTTGTACAGGGGGATAATTATAACTGACTTCCAATTCTCTGGGACTTTACCTTCCTCCCAGGACAGTCTGCATATCTTCCACATCCATTCTACTACTCTTTAACCCCCATGCTTCAGGATCTTACCACAAACTCCATCAGTTGCTGGGGCTTTCCCCATTTTGACTTTCTTCATTGCTTCCACAGCTTCCATCCTACTGATTTCTTCCTCTCTTCTTACATCCCTCCTTCTCCCAGCCATCCCCCGGCCACTTATACTCACATTACTTTCATTCTTTATGTTCAATAATTCCTTAAAGTGCTCCCTCCATCTGCTCACTTTTCTTCCTTCTCCACTGATAATATAATCTGCCATTTTTATCTTTCGCTCCCCGACTAGCCTTTTTAACACCCCGTCTAACTCTCTTTACCTCATTCAAGAACATTTTCTTACATTCCCTCCACTTTATACTCAAATTCCTTCCAAATTCCTCATCCACTTTCCTCTTACTCACTCTTACTAATCTTTTCACCTTTCTCTTACTCTCTACATAAACCTCACTCTTCTGTTTCTCAGCTTCCTCCACACCCTGTTTCTTATCCATTTATTGTATGCTTTCTTTTGTGCCACAGCCTTTCACACCTCTCCGTTTGACCATGCTGTTCCTTGCACCCCCTTTTGTCTTCTTTTCACCCCACACAGCACCTCACACTCTGCACAGATTTCTTCTGTGAATATCTTGCATGCACCATCCATGTCCCCCATCTGCTCCAAATCGTATTTACCCAGTCGCTCCTTCGCTTCTCTCTTACATTCTGCCTTTTTTCCATCCTCTTGTAACCTTTCTACCCTCCTTGTATGAACTACTTCCTCCTGTCCTTCCCTTCTTCTATTCCTCCACTTCATTTAAACCTTGACTTCACTGCCATCATGTGGTGGTCAGTACTGAATTCTAGTGTACTGTCTATATGACACAGAACAAAAGTACAGTATCTGTGCTTCTTGTCTGGTGATACAGTTTATTCACTGACTTAAGCTTTGCACATCAGAGAGAGAAAAAAAAATTGCTACCCTAAGAAACTGTATTTCTGTCAGCAGTGGTAAATTATATTTTACTGTAAAATAATGAGAAGGTATTAAGAAACAGTTTGCAGCCAAACCTGGCACATTAGGGACACAGTTTTATAAACTTTCTCCGATGTTAGCCTGAACCTTACCAAATATTGCACCACTAGAGTAAGAGAAGGTTGATAAATGAGCACATTTATACTGTAGTGGTTTTTGCACGTAAATAATTACAGTACCTGTATTTCCTTCCTCTTGAAAGGAAGAAGCAAGACAATATTGTAAAAGCGGCAGTGTTGGATGTTTGTTTAGAATTAGCAGCTTGCTGTCATGTTAATGTGACATCATCACATTGGCTCTCCACTGGGTACCAAAATACCTGGTTGCAAGCTGAAATGGGACCCAAATAGCCAACCAGGGCTTAATAGTAATTATTCTTCGGTAATAAATGCACTAAATCACTAAGTCAGATACAAGTGGTAGCCTTTTCACTCACAAGTAATAGAGTATAGCTTCACTGGGTGAAGTATTGTGCCAAAATGACCAAAGGGTCATGGATCCATAATGTTCCCCGGCACCAGGACCCCAAGGTGTCTTCCTGGGTCTGCCAGTATTCGGTATTCATTGTAATTTTTTACTTTATTTAATTTTATGCATTTCAATTCTGCATTGTTCTGTAGTTTAATGGTTGCCATGCTGTACAGACTGCTGCACTGGATCCAGAGCAAACTACCAGACCTACCCATCACCAACTTCACCAGCGACTGGAACGATGGCCGTGCTGTGGGTGCACTGGTGGACTCTGTGGCTGCTGGTCTGTGTCCGGACTGGCCAGATTGGGTGCCGGCTGATGCACTGGCCAATGCCACTGAGGCCATGAACCTTGCTGATAACTATCTTGGAGTTCCTCAGGTAATATGTTATGATTATAAATGAGGGTGACTTTTAAAGCATAAAGTCATAATGTAAGGCACAGCATCATGAAAATGAAATCAACTTTTTCTCATTTACCTCTTGGTCTACAGTGATGTATTAATGTATTTTATTATTGCTGCAACCAGATAACTTTATGCATGTTAGGAAAAAAATTAAGGATTGTGTCTCCAAGTGTGCATCTCTGTACCAATGCTGCATCCCACCATCCTCTTTTTTTTTTGGGGGGGGGGGGGGGTAGAGATAGGCAGCAGCACAGCTCCAGCTGTACCCCTACCTACTAGAACGTTGGCCGAGATAAAACAGAATGGCTGCCTCACCAGCCAAATCAACCATTACTCTCTTCACCGTAGACAAACATGAATGTCAGTCACAGCCTCCTGTTTCCCTCGTCAACCAACCACTCCCTCTGCAAAACACCCCAGAATTCTAGGACTTACTTTGGATACACACGTGATCTTTTCTCAGCATACATCACAAGTAACATCAGTGCAGAGGCTTCTTGTAAATTCAGGGCTGTGAAGTTACTTACTGAGCAACAGAGGGTATTCCAGAAAACTGTCTAGCTACTAACTTTTCTGTGTAACAACAGTGAATTATGCAACCCCAAGTTGGGTCTGAACCTTGTCCAACACAAAGATGGTTAAGCTTCAAAAGCACAAAATAAAGTCTTAAGAATTGTAACAGATTGCATTAAACCCACAAATATATGTCACGTGCATCAAGAGACAAAGATACTTCCAGTCAAGGACTATATGAATAAGACAGACACACAGTTCATTGCATCAGCTGAAGACCCAAACCACTCTTGCAACTTTATATTGCATCACCCTCCTCCAAAAAGAAACAACTTTACACAGAGTATCTAAGTATCTCATCAACATCTGACCTCCTCCACCCAGCACTACAGTTTCACAACTACTAGCATGAATACTCGGCCTCAACAGCCATCCGAAACCTTCAACCAAATATCGTCCTTCATGAACCACCACAAAACACCTCAACTGTGTGATGTACCCAGAGAGACATGAATACACCTTGGCAGACTGCTATGCAGTCACCACCCTTCCCTGCTACAATCCAACACAAAATATAACTCACAAGCAATCCACCGTATGCTCCCACTGCAGTGCAGCCCCCACAGTGCAACACATTTCATGCACCACATTGTCACAGCACAGACAATCCATTATCTCCAAAACAGACCTCTGGTAGTGAATGCTTGGCCTGTAGTCACATCCAGGTTCACATCCAGATGCAGTCACATCCTGGGTTCACATCCAGATGAGCCTGAGGTTGCAACGAAAACAACAAAACAGGTTAAGAGAGGCTCGTAGTACCTGTTGTTCAGGGGGTTAACGAAGGTTGTAAGCAACCCTTCCAGCTAAAAAGAACTGTAGCTATCTTAATAAAGTTTTTTGGTGGTAATAAGAAATAAGAAAGCAGTCATAATGAAGTGGTTAAATTTTACCCCGTCCTTATCATGACTCCCTGGGAAAGTGCATTAGTTGAAGTCAGGAATTACAATAGTGTTTTTTGTTTGTTTTTATAGCCCCTCAACTTTGTGGCAGAAGTGTCACATAAACCCCTTTTTTTGTGCATTTCCTATTACCAGGCTGTTTTATTCAGTTTAGGAGAAGCTTCAAATTGGATTGGTTATATGTCACTTTCATAAACTCCTTCACTACCAAAAGGGGTTTCGCAAGTTGAGGAAAATTATTTTTAAGTGTCAAGAATTGTTGATCTTGTGGCCCCAGACTCTTCTGGACCTGAACCAGGTGGGCTGCAGGCTGAAATTGCCCATCACCTGGAGTTCACCATCCTTCATTCAAGGGCAAGAATTATCTGATATCTGTCACCAAATTCATGGGTTTAAACAGTGTCACTTAAGATTATTCCGCCACACATAGTTTCTGCACAGTGTTGTAAATGAGGAGTGCCTGTACAATAATTTTGAGTATACTATAATTGTTCTCTGCAATATTTCTAATTCTCCAGAATTTTTTAGCATATAGCTTGAGGTTCTGAAAGTGTTTTGTTTCCATACTGAACATGTGCTGTGATGACTCTCTCTCTTTCTCTCTCTCTCTCTCTCGCTCTCTCTCTCTCGCGTGTGTGTCATTCAGAGCTAGCAGTAGAGAGTAAGATGAAGATGCAATACACTTACCTCAGCCACCAAATATAATTTTCCTAACCTTCTTATTAAGAAAGAGAAGGTTTGCATAAGCACACCTTGATTTCTGGCTTTCCACCCAGATTCTTGTTTTTTATTTTTTATTTTTATTTTTTTTAAACAGGGAAGACTGACACTGATGTTCCAAAAGTTAACTCTAACTTATGGATCCTCAGGGCCATAACCCTATCTATCTATCTATCTATAGCCCGACGCCCTAATCCCGCAAAGGGTGGCCGCAGACAAAACGCCTCCAAGTCGCTCTGTCACCCACCATTTGACTACCCTCCCCCCAACTCACCCCCCCTCCCTCATATACCTCTCAACTCCATCCCTCCACCTCATCCTTGGTCTACCTCTCCCTCTCCCTCCCTCCACCTCACCTACATACACCCTCTTAGTCAGTCTTTCATTCTCCATTCTCTTCACATGTCCAAACCACCTCAGTGTATTTCTCCTAATCTTCTCAACCACATCCACATCCACCCCACAGCGTTCCTTCACTTCTTCATTCATCAACCTGTCCCTCCACGTCACTCCACATGCTCCTCTCAAGTAACTCATTTCCACTGCTCTCACTCTTGACTTGTTCCCCTCTTGCAAGGTCCATGCCTCGCTTCGATACGTCAGGGTAGGGATCACAATACTATCATGGAGTGACTTCTTAACTTCCATACTCACCTCCCTATTTCTCGTCACTGCTTTCAGTGTACCAACAACCTTCCTTCCCTGCTGTACCCTTTCACGTACTTCATCCCCCAAAGTTCCATCCTTACTCATCACACTACCCAAGTACGTGAATGCACTCACATTCTCCATATCCTCACCATCCAACCTCACTGCACACTCTGTGACTTCATTCCTCTCAAACACCATAACTTTACTTTTGTTTACATTAACTTTCAGATTCCTCCTCCTACACACTGTCCCAAATTCATTCACCAAACCTTGCAACTCCCATTCATCTTCACTCAACAGTACTGTATCATCAGCAAACAGCAACACCGGAAGCTTCCAAATCTCACTCTCATTCATTAGAGCCACCCCCACATCCACTGCCCTACCCTGCACCTCCTTTACAACCCCATCCATGTATATATTAAACAGCCATGGAGACATCACACAACCCTGTTTCAGTCCCACATTGAGATCAAAGAACTCACTCAGCTCACCATCCACCCGCACCGTAACCCTAACTCCCTCGTACATACTCTTCACAGCACTCAACAATTTCCCCTCCACTCCATATATTCTTAATACCTTCCACATACCTTGCCTATCTATTTTGTCATAAGCTTTCTCCAAGTCCATGAAGGCAGCATACACTTTCCTTCCCTTCTCTAGATACTTCTCCACTAAACATCTGAGAACAAATATCTGATCTACACACCCTTTTCCCTTCCTAAATCCCCCTTGTTCTTCTCCAACTAGCTCCTCTGTCATATGTCTAACCCTATCAATGAGTATCCTACCATATATTTTACCAGTCACACTAAGTAGGCAAATACCCCTATGGTTACCACATACTTCTCTCTCTCCTTTTGCTTTGTATAAAGGAACAATTATACCTGATTTCCAGTCCTCTGGAACCCTTCCCTCTTCCCAAGCCAATCTACACAACTTCCATATCCACTCCACAACAATCTCACCTCCATACCTAACCATTTCACCACACACTCCATCAATTCCTGGGGCCTTTCCCAACTCAATCTTCTTCATCGCGTCCACTACTTCCGCCCTACTGATCTCTTCCTCCCTCCTCTCATCTCTTCTTCTCCCAGCCATTCCCCAACCACTTATACTCGCACTGCTGTCACTCTCCACATTCAACAAATCCTCAAAGTGCTCCTACCATCTCCTCAGTTTCTCTCTCTTCTCCACCAACAATCTATTATTCCTATCTTTCACTCCCCTACTATTTCCCCTTTCACACTGCCTTACTTTCTTTACCTACTTCCAAAACAATTTCTTACTCTCCCTCCATTTCACACTCAGATTTCTCCCAAACTCCTCATCCACTTTCTTTTTACTCTCCTTCACCAGTCTCTTAACCTCCCTTCTCCTGCTCACATATACCTCTCTCTTCTCTCTCTCTCATCTTCTCCCCTACCTCTACTCGCTAACCATTCACTATATGCCTTCTTCTTTTGTTCCACAGCTCGTTTCACCTCATCATTCCACCATGCTGTCCCTTGCACACCCTTGCATCTCCTCCTCACTCCACAAACCGCCTTACACGCTGCGCCTATCTCTTCCGTGAATATCTTACATACGTCTTCCACCCCTTCCATCTGCTCTAGCTCATACCTTCCCAGTCTTTCTTCCACTATGCTCTTATACTTTGTCATTTTCTCACTATCTTGCAATTTCTCCACTCTTCTCACAGGAGTTGCTTCCTCCTGTCTTCCCCTTCGTCTCCTCAACCACTTTCTTTGCAGCTCTACCTTGGCCATCACTAAGTGATGGTCCGAGACTCCATTCCCCCACCCTCTCCACACTCTTGCATCCAACACTTGTCTTCTCATTCGCTCATCCACACACACGTAGTCTATCATTGCCTTTCGTTCAAGATGTTCACCATCCATCCTCCTCATTACTCTCCATGTATACCGGTGGATCATCTTATGCCGAAAGTAGGTGTTGGCTATTGCCAACCCCTTACAAGCACAGATGTCCACCAAAGCACTTCCATTCCCATCTACGTCCGCTGGCACACCCCACTGACCAACCACTCCATCCACTCGTACATACCCAACTTTGCCATTCATGTCTCCAATCAACAGCACTCTCTCGCTCCTCTCAAACTTGTCCATACTCGCTTCTACACTCGCCCAAAACTCATCTTTCACTCTTGCCACACGATCCTCTGTCGGGGCATACACACATACAATCGCCCACGCTTGTATACCTATTTTCATCCACACCCATACAATCCTTGCACCCACTGTTCCATACTCTCTTATATTCTCCTTCCACTTCTTGCTTATCATCAGACATACTCCCTCTCTTGCCCTCTCATTTTCATTGACTCCCGCACATATACTTAAACCACATTCCCATTCTCTCACCCTTTCACCTTACCATTTAGTTTCAGTCAATCCACAAATATCCACTTTTGCATCCTCAAGCACCTGAACAATCTCTCTCTCTTTCACTTCATCATTCATTCCTCTCACATTCCACGTTCCTACCCTAAGAATGTCCTTCGTCCGTTCCTTAGTCGTCAACGTATGATCCGTCCGGGTCCGAGGCGCTTTGTTCGCTTTTTTAGTTAGTTCTTTTTACGGGGTGGGGCACTAACCCACCACCAACCCTTTTAGTCGCCTCGTACGACAAGCAGGGATACTGGGGGAGTATTCTTGAAACCCCCTACCCCCCAATATACAGTATATACAGACTATATCCTCAGGGCCTTAACCCAATATACAGTATAGACTGTATATATATATATATTTATATATATATGTATATCCAGTCTTCCTTGGGTATATGGGGTAACGAAGGGGGCACCCTTGAGCAGAAAGTAGTGATCATAAGCGTACACTACAATACACACAAAAAGACCGGTATCCAGAATATTTTTGACCCCATGCCGGATCGAATTTGCGTTCTGGTTATACGGATGTGCCGATGCATCGGATGCCAGTTAATTGAGCTTTTACTGTATATGTGTGTGTATATACAGTATATATATGTATATCCCATTGGAGCCCAGTATATATATGTTCTTACCTAATTGTTCTTACCTAATTGTATCTTTACAGGAATGAGTCAAGCTCGTATTGTCCCGTGTCTTAGACCATATTTATCGTACATATCCTTAAATTTGTGAATTGTTTTGGCACACACTATTTCATTCGGTAGTGCATTCCATTGATCAATTGCTCTGTTTGGGAAACTGAATTTCCTTACGTCTTTATCACCTCTCTTCTTATGCAGTTTTTTGCAGTGTCCTCTTGCTGATGCTTCTCCATATGTTAAGTAATCATTTATGTCTATTTTCTCCTTTCCTGATATGCACTTATATAGCATTATCATGTCACCTCTTTTCCTTCTCTCCTGTAGTGTTGGTAGATTCAGTTTATTTAGTCTTTCTTCGTAGCTTAGGTCCCTTAAGCTTGGTATCCATCTTGTAGCGGCCCTTTGAACTTTTTCAATCTTGTCTATGCATATGTATATATATGTATATGTATATATATATATATATATATATATGTATATGTATATATATGTATATCCCATTGGAGCCCAGTGTCCACAGTAGTGGACAGAACTGGGAATTTTCAAACCTTAACCCCTAGGGTATGCAGTTCTCCAGCCTCGACTGTCCCCCAGGATGCAAAAACAGGCCAATTTTTCGACTTCCTTGAAGGTTAAAAGTTTTATGCCCGATTTATAGAGCTTGAATTTACACACCTGAAAACGCAAACCCCACCCTCCTAGACCCAATAGTTACCGAGCTGTGGTCCGTCAAAGTTTAAAATAGTTACCCGTCGCGGCCCCGGGGAGAAAGAAAATACGCCGCTTGGACCTGTTTTCTTCGCAACAATATGTACAAAAATCACCAAAATCAATTTTTTTTTTTTTTTTATTGGTGTGTATAGATGTTATAAAGCATTGTAATGTGCTTAGAAAAAAATAAAATAGTAACAGACCCCCCAAATAAATATGATAAATAAAAATTATCCTTCCCTCCTCTCCTCTCCTCATACCTCCAATCCCCTCCCTCCCCTTCCCCTCGCCTAACGTCCCCTCCCCTTTCCTCTTCCCCCTTCCTTCCCCACCGAGCTGTCAAATCTAGCAAGGGAAATAGGTCATGAACCCCCCAATTAAAATATGATAAATAGTAAAAATTATCCTCCCCTTCTCTCCCCTCTTCAAACCTCCAGTCCCCTCCATCCCCCTTCCCTTCCCTCCCCTCCTCTCTCCTCTCCTTCCCTCCCCTCCCCTCGCCTAACCTCCCCTCCCCCCTCCCCTCCCCTCCCCTCCGAGCTGTCAAATCTAGTTTTCGTTTCGTTTCGTTTTGAAGGCTCCAACATGCTTCCATGCGTCGGCATAAAATAAAATGTCTTTTTCAAGTGGGTTTCGACTAAAGACAGCTAAAGTAATTGTGGTGTGGATATCTGTATGCAGACACCAATAAATTACAGGTAATGATTCAAAAACACGTGCCAGAAAGCGTAAAAAATACGCAAAATATTCGAGGCCGGGGAGGTGCTAGGGGGTGCAGGTATGGGGTGGGGAGGTAGGGGGAGCTGGTAAGGCCAGGAGGGGGTGAATGGGGATCGAGGGATGGGAGGAGACCACCACAAGACACAAAGGAAGGGCCAAAGTGGAATACAGGGTCATGGAGGGAGGGTAGGGGGGAAATACCCTCCCCCCAGTTGACTGAGGAGGGGGATGTGGGGGGGGGATCCACATGGGAGGGGGGGATGCATGAGGAGGGAGTGGGAGGGATTGTTGTGGTGGTAAGAACAGTGGGAGGTAGGGTAACAACAAGGTAGTGGAGTAGAAGGACGTGGCGAGAGGGAGGTGGCGGGTACACCCCCCACTGCCTGGTTACGGGCCTGGGTCCCCCGTCTGGTGTGTCCAACACCTAGTTCTGATTGGTTAGAAGCCATCTACGTCACAGCTGGGGTGGAGCCAGCTGCCGCCAGTTTTTTGTGGATGTTGTACGATCGGTGTTGCTCGTCCTCTTAAGAACTTGCGCAAAAAGCCCAATCGACGAGATTAGCACTAAAGGGGTTAATAAAGTAGGGAACCCCCGGGTAGGGACCTATGAGCTTCACGACCATGAGCCGAGAGGTGGAGGGCGGTACGCTTAGGACCCTCCCAGCAACTCTGGGACCCAGTGGGTTAACAGCTGGCAAATCTGTCAGTTCCTTTAACCCATTGGAGCCCAGTGTCCACAGTACTGGACAGAACTGGGAATTTTCAAACCTTAATAAAGTAGGGAACACCCGGGTAGGGACCTATGAGCTTCACGACTATGAGCTGATAGGCGGAGGGCGGTACACTTGGGACCCTCCCGGAACAGTGCCTCGCCTAGCAACTCTGGGATCCAATGGGAGATATATATATATATATATATATATACATACACACACACACACAGTAATCCCCGTACTATCCGGACGCCCACTTTCCGGACATCCCCACTTACCGGACATTATCGTCCCGGGATCCAATATTCCCAAAATAGTCCGAAAACTGCAAATAATTCGAAAAAATCTGACTTTTTCCTGCCCGTAATTTGAACTTGGCGCGCGCAGCGCGGGACAGCTTTGTTTTGGTGCGTCATTCCTCTGACGTCCGCTAGAGCGCATCTGCATCCTCCCCACTTACCGCCCGTCTCTTGTCGTGAGTGCACGCTCGTCATCATGGCTGCCTACATGCTCGCTTTTGTGGTGGTGCCTTACCTGCTGCAGGCTCTCCTGCTGCTCTCGTGCCTCTTTTTCGTGTGTGTGATGATGGCCTCGCCGCCTGAGAAGAGGAAGAGAGTGGTTTTGACTCTGGAGAAGAAGAGGGAGATATTGGAGAAAGTGGATGCGGGATGGTCTTTGTCACGCATCCTTCGTGAGTTCAACCTGGCCTGATCAACTTTGTTTGATATCAAGAGATCCCGAGACAAACTCATGCAGTACACAGCTGACTTCTCGTCGAAAAGCAAACGCAACGTGGAGAGGAAGATGATGTTTACTCCCAAGTATGCCGAAGTCGACTGCTCCACGTTGATTTGGTATCAACATCAACGTGCTGCTGGTGTGATGGTGCATGGCACGGAGCTGGAGGCTGCTGCTGAGAAGTTCGCAAGGCTTCACGACGCCCTAGACTTCAATGCATCCAAGGGTTGGCTCTTCGCGTTCAAGTTACGACATGGCCTTACCAACCGTAAGTCTCATGGCGAAGCTTTGGACGCTAACGAGGATGGAGTAGAGGAGTTTCAGCACAAGGTGAAGGGCTTGATCGACAGGGAGGGCCTCACTCTCGGTCAAGTCTACAACGCTGACGAAACTGGTTTATTCTATCGCTCTTTGCCTACGAACACTCTAGCCGAGGAGACAGAGAAGCGTGTACCTGGCCGCAAGCTCTCCAAGCAAAGGATATCTGCTTTGTGTTGTGCTAATGCTAACGGCATGCACCGGCTTAAGCCCATTATTGTTGGCTGTGCAAAGCAGCCTCGGTGTCTTCGTGGGGTGATGGATGTCCTTCCTGTCATTTGGTACCATTCCTTGAAGGCATGGTTCACAACCCACATCTTCAAAGACTGGTTCCACCGCCATTTCGTCAAGGAGGTCATACATTACCAGACAGAGAAACTGGGAATCCCACGCAACCAGGTAAAGGCCCTCCTTCTCCTCGACAATGCACCTGCCCACCCGTGTGACAAAGACTTGGTGGCTGAGAATGGCCGCATTAGGTGCATGTTTCTGCCACTTAATAATACTGCTCTCATCCAATCAATGGACCAAGGATTGATCGTGGCAACAAAGCAGCTATACTGACGGAAGTTCCTGGACGAGGTGATGGTTGTTCTCGAGGACGAGGACGAGTGCAGGGAGGGACGGGACACGCGAGGCCAGCGGATTTTGGAAAACCTTCGCTGCTACAACATCAAGTCTGCCATTTACAACTGGGCCATTGCATGGAAGGAAGTCCTTGTCAAGACTCTAGAAAATGGTTGGTCTCGTTTGCTTCTCGGAACGGATGTGAAGCACGATTTCCTAGGTTTCGACGTGGATGACTTCCATGCACGTCTATGTGCGCATGGGGACGATGTTGATGTGGACGAAGTGCATGAGTGGTTGGATGACGACGAGGGTGAATCTTGGTTATCAGACCCTGTCTGATATCGAGATCGCATCTTCAGTTGCAGGTGTCAGTACCCAGCTTGAAGATTCCAATGAGGACAGCGACGATGATGCGGACTCCTCTCAGCATGACACTACTCCAGCCATCCCCAAGCTGAGCGCACTCCGGGAACACCTAGAGTTCATTCTGGACTACCTGGAACACCCGGACTGCGACAGGGAGATGAGGCCCTTGGGACTTGTAGAGGAAGTGCATGCTTTCAGGCAGCGCATCATTAATCGTCAGAATCGTCGTTCCTTGCGTCAATCAATGATTGACCGCTTTTTCAGGCCTGTGACCCCCGCTGTGCCCAGCCCTAGCTCCACTCCGTTGCCTCCCCAAAACAGGCCCTCATGCTCCGAGCCACAGCCCAGCACATCAGCCACGGTGGAGTCACTGCTCGACGTGAGTTTGCACCTATCTTCAGAGTTGTCTGCAGTGGGTACGCCATCACCACGAGTCAGCGACGCACCCGTAGGTCACCTCCATGTGCTACTCTCAGACTCTGACAGTGATTAAACGGCAAGAACATCTCCACCAGACCACACGGGAATTTAGTGTTGTGCAGTGAAAGAAAAACAGTGCATATTGTTAAGAAATTAGAATTCTGAGTGAAAAGAGACTGATTTAATAGACTTTCTATCTATCTATCTATCTATTGCCAGGCGCCTCAGTCCTGTTTGGGGTGGCCACAAACAAATCGCCTCCAAGTGCGCAGTGTTAAGAGAATGGACTTCTGAGTGCAAATGACTAAGTTCAGTGCAAGACTTCATGAACAATATACTGCAAGTGCTTCAGGAAATCCTTCTTACTGTCAGAGTCTGAGAGGAGGCGGTTATTCATCGAGATGGCCAGGGACTTGCTATAAGTACCCAGAATGTTTCATATTGTACTGTACTGTATTTTCCATACTGTACTTACCTCTAGCACCTCATGTCACTCTTTTATGTCCCTTATTGGTGTGAATAGGGTATTAGGTGCTATGCATGTGCAGTAGGGCGGTATTTCTCTGAGTTAGGTTCCATAAGTACCAGTCCAGGAGCCAGGGACTTTTTGTAAGTGCCCAGAATGTTTAATATTTTATAAACTCACCTCTAAAACCTAATTTTATGGCTCTTTTGCATTTATTTCAGTCTTTTATGTCCCTTATTGGTGTGATTTGGGTCTTAAATAGGGGCTATGCATGTCCAGAGGGAGTTGTATATGTGTTTTTCTGAGTTAGGGTACATAAGTACAAGTCCAGGAGGCTTGTGCCCACTATCCGGACAGGACCACTTTCCGGACATGCCTTTGGCCCTGTTACGTCGGATAGTGGAGGGATTACGTATATATATATATATATATATATATATACATATATATATATATATATATATATACATATATACTGTGGTACAGTGGTAAAGTTTGCGTGTTCGTACACTGAAGAACGAGGGTTTGCGCCCTGC
Organism: Coenobita brevimanus; assembly: GCF_032717465.1. NCBI lineage: Eukaryota > Metazoa > Arthropoda > Malacostraca > Decapoda > Coenobitidae > Coenobita > Coenobita brevimanus. Next base: position 29,112,762 of record NC_137018.1, read on the forward strand.
CAGGGTAATAAGCTTTGGGAGCGTTCTTCTGGCCACATACTGCATTGGCGGACACAAGGGGTGCTGTGGTTGAACAAGTGTTGCATACCATAAAGTATGCTTGCACCCAGTAGACTTGCGCAGCCTGATTACATTTGGTTCACAGACTACACACACATCCAAAGCCACTCCAACATTACAATTACACTTACAAGTGCTTCTCACCCTGCATACAATCTCTACTAGACAGCCTAAGTCACATGGTAGAGATACATTGGCTGTATCATCCGCACTTCAGTAGGGATAGGCCAGTCCTGCAGTGGACACTCAAACGGCTGATGAGATGATTGATATATATATATGTATATATATATATATATTATTCTTGTTATCTTCAGATAGATATATATATATATATATATATATATATATATATATATATATTATTCTTGCTATATTCAGATTATATATATATATATATATATATATATATATATATATATATATATATATATACTGTATATATTTTATTCTTGCTATCTTCAGAAGATTTTGTTCCTCAAGGGGGTACGTTCCTAATTGATGGGGTTAGTTATGGCCATAATCAGCTTCTGTGTTTGTATATATCAATGAGTACAATAACTGAATTAAATAATTAGGTGGCAGTGTGATTGCCATGGAAGAGACAACTCTAAGGCCATGACCTGTATTGGCAGTTGACATTGGGTTCTTCAGTTGTTCAAGACTGAAGTAGAAACTGAGAATACTTTAACAGTTGTTTTGAACTGGGTAGCTGTTGTATGTGGAAGTTACTTCAGATACACTTTTTTGTTTTTCAAATTCAGTGTTAAGGTTTGTGAGTTTGTTCCAGCTGTAAAGTGTACCCTGATCATTGGGCACTAAATATGTTGAAAATTCTGTGAGTAGGCAGTAGTTTTAGCTTTGTGAACTGTTAGTATGATTAAGTCCTCAGGTTTTGTTTTAATCCTGTAGAGAAACTGATCCATGAGGAATTGTGTAGTATTGTTTTTTTTATTACAAATCAGTACTGTACAAGTCCAAAAGGTATTAGCATTGATACGATATTTCTAACAATCATTACTTTGCTTAATAAAGTTGAAGTGTTGTCGTTTATCCCTATTATACTCAAGGCAGCCTAAAAAGAATGGTACTATTTTACTCATTGCAGTCCTGGTATTTGTTGTAAACTGAGATATTACTAGCTTGACTATGATAATAATAGCTGAGGTCTAATGTTAGTAATGTACCATCTGTTTTACAGCTAATCACACCAGAGGAAATGGTGAACCCCAACTGTGATGAGCAATCCATGATGACCTACCTGTCTCAGTACCCCAACTGCAAGCTCAAGCCTGGTGCCCCACTCAGACCTCGTACTAATGCTGCCAAGTGAGTCCATTCACAACCCAGATGAGAAAAGATGGAATGAGTAGCAAGAGGGAATTTTGAGATGAGGTTAGAGAGAGCAGAAGTTTGAGAAGGTAGTTTGCAGAGAGAAACCTTGGGATAGAAGGCAGAATTATACTGTAAGGGAATAATATAGTGAAGAAAGAATTTTATAGGCATTAGGCTAGAATGAGGAGAAGCAGGAAGTTTGTAGGCACGAGGCTGAAGTGAGGAGGAGCTGGAATTTTGCAGGCATGGAAAAGTTTCTGGAAAAGGGAAAGAAGTTGTATACGGCCATCATGGATCTGGAGAAAGCATATGACAGGGTGGATAGACAAGGAATGTGAAAAATATTAAAAATATGTGGAGCAGATGGGAAGCTGTAGAATGCTATGAAGAGTATGTATAAGGGTGCTAATGCTGCAGTGCATGTGGATAGTGAATTGAGTTAATTTTCTGTTTGAGTGTTGGATTGAAACAGAGTTGTCATGTGTCCATGGTTGTTCAGTCTGTATATGGATGGGGTTATAAAAGAGATACTGTACAGGGTAGGGCGGTGGATGTTGGAGCGGCTGTAGTGAGAGAGGGCAACGTTTGAAAACTCCCTGTACTAGTATTTGCAGATGATACTGTATTGTAAAGTGAAGACAAAGAGAAACTGCAAGGCATGGTGAATGAGTTTCACTCTACAGTGAATGTGGGGAAGATTAAAGTTACGATATGGTCTTCGATAGAAATGGAGTCACGGGATGTACAGTGAGGTTGGATGATGAGGAAATGGAAATGTGAGCACATTTAAGTACTTAGGTAGTGTGATCAGTAAGGATGGAAGTTTGGAGAGTGAAGTGCTTGGAAGGGTACAACAAGGAAGAAAGGTTGCTGGTTCTTTGAAAGCAGCGATAAGAAACAGGGAAGTGAGATTGGAAGTAAAAAAGTCGCTGCTTGACACTATTGTGATACCAACTCTAATGTGTGGAAGTGAAGCATGGACCCTGTTGGAAGGACACAAGTCAAGAGTGAGAGCAGTGGAAATGAGCAGTTTGAGAGGAGCATGTGGAGTGTCATGGAGAGACAGACTGACAAATGAGGAAGTAAAGGAACATCGTGTTGTGCATGTGGATGTGATAGAAAGCATTAAGAGAAAAATATTGAGGTCGTTTGGTCATGTGGAGAGGATGGAGAACGAGACACTAATGTGGAGAGTGTATGTAAGTGAGGTGGAGGGGGGGGAGAGGAAGGGGGAGGCCAAGGATGAGATGGAAGGATGGAGTGGAGAGGTATGTGAGAGAGCGGTGTGTGAGCTGGGAGCAGGGCAATGAAATGGTGGGAGACTGATGACATGGAGGCAGTTTGTTTGTGGCCACCCCTTATGGGATTAACGCATCTGACAGTAGATGGGAGTGAAGGGGAGTTGGAATTTCACAGGCATGAGGCTAGAGTAAGGAGGAGAGAGTCAGTAGTGTAAGTTGCAGGGAGAAGCTAGGGAAAGGAGAGAGTGTGTGGAAGATGGTAGAGAATGACAAAGGGAATTGGAGGAGGTGTTTGTAGGGAATGATGTTAGAAGGAGTAGGGAGAGATACTGAATAGGAAGGATAGAAAAGCATAGTGATCATCATTCTTAATGAATGGAGGAGGGTGGGTGATTGCTGCTTACAGGAGGTTAGGTTCAGGGGAGGGTCAGCTAGGATGATTGTTGGCAAGGACTGTAGGTATAAGCTATTTTGGCACGGAGGGAAGTTTGGATGGATTATGGTGGTGTAGCCATGATGATCGAGGAGGAATGAGTGGTGTGTGTCATGAATATGATGAGAGTAAAAAAGGATTATATTAATGAAAATATTGTTTGGTAGTCTCACAGTCATAGTTTTATCAGCATATACTCCACAAGTTGGTTTGAATGAAAAAAAAAATAGATTATGGAATGGTTTGATACATGTGGTTGGTATTATGGGAGATGTTGAGATTGTAGTTTTAGGTGGGGATTTACATGGTCATGTGGATGAACTAGCTCAAGGATATGAAGGGGCGCACAGGGGATGCACGTATTGTACGAGGAAAGCAGAAGGGAAAGAATACTTAAGTTTAGGGAAGCAGTGAACATGATTGTGTCCAACACCATTTTTAGGAAAAGATAGAGTAGGCTGATTACATATGAATCTTGGGTAACAGTTACCAGATTGAATATTTCCTAGTCAGGAGGGCTGATAGGAGGTTGGTGAAGAATGTTAAAGGGGAGTGAAGAGTGTGTGCAACAACACAAATTGCTGATATGTGACATGGTTCTGAAAGAAAGAATGGTAAAGAAGAAGACCTGTGCACCCAGATGAGTGAGGCTGGTCACTCTCATCTTAAATGTCAGGACCAACTTAGCCCCGGGCTTGTATACTCCTTGTGGGGCAATTTAGGATTGGATGATGTATGGATGGATGGAGAAACCAAACTTTCATCTTAAATGTCAGGACCAACTTGCCTAGCCGTGGTCTCTATGTTCCTCATGGTGCAACATAGGATTGGAGGATGGATGGATGATGGAAAACCAAGCAGTAAGGGATGTCTTCTGTTGAGAGATTAGTAGAGTGGTGGCTGAACAGGGAGCTGTAGACAAAAGTGAAGAGCTCTCAGGAACAGTCTCTTGGGTTACTGATTCAGTGTGTGAATGGACAAGGGACCCTCCAGGACACAAAGTACTGTAACAGGTTGGTGGGATTAGATTGTAGAAGCCACAATTAAGAAGAAAAGAAGACTCCTGGGATGGAGAAGGGGTAGCAGCTGAATAGTAATTGGCCACCAAGCATAGGGCCAGAAAGGAGGTATACAGAGCAAAATTTGCATCTCAGAGCCTTCTACTGTATTTATAAAAAAAAAAAAAAAAAAAAAAAAAAAAAAATGGTATTTAAGATGGCAGATCAGATGAAGAGGGAAGACAGGGATATCATGAGTGAGCAGTGTGTGAATCATGATGAATGAAAAGTAGTGGTGGACAGTGAGGATATTAAAGATGCCTAGAGAGAGAGCATTATAACTGGTTGCTGAGTGAGGAGTTTGACTGGAACAGGGAAGGTTTGGAGTCAGCAGATACAGTGTATGGCCTTAGGGCTTTAATTGATGCTGATGTTGTGAGTAGGGCAGTAGGTAGAATGGAGCTGGGGAAGGTGGCAGGTGCTTCTGGGTTGACTGCTGAAAGTACATGTGATTTAGAAGTAAGTTACCAGTTTGGTTAATTCATTTGTATATGAGTGTGTTGTTCCAGATGACTGGCTAAAAAGTGTGATTGAAAATGTGTATACAGTTAAACCTCGATATATTGAACTTCAGTAGACCGGAATTTGCTTTTATTGGACTCGAGGAGTGACCGGACTAAATTCCTACATATCAGGAAAAGTCTGGTAAAGCCAGAAGCAGTCCGGACTGCCTGACCATTTCAGCTGTGTTCACCACAGTAAGGTAAATAAGACATTTATCAGTGTACAGTACAGTATTATATTATACCATTTGATTAATGTAGTGAAGTTTAACAGTACAGTACCACAATGGTAGTCAAAACAGTTTAAAAATCATTAATGTGATCTGGACTAATGTCTGATAAATTGAAGAAAGTCCGGGTTAGCAGGGGGAAGTCCGGATGTCGCTTTTATCGGAATTTCACATTTTTTGGAATGGCTTGGGCCCTGATTAGTCCATTATAGTGAGGTCTTACTGTATAAGGGAAGGGTGATGCCCTGGGAAGATGAAATTATAGAGGTATAAAACTTTTGGATCAGATAAAAAAGGTAATGGGAAGAGTCCTGGAATGTATGATAAGGGAAAAGGTAAATATTGATGAGATTTAGCTTGGTTTATGCCAGGTGAAGGGACCACTGGTGTCTTATTCATAGCCTGACATCTTCAGGAAAAACATATAGGGAAGAAAAGGGAGCTGTACTTTGTTACCCATCCCCATCCCAGAGAGGCTTGGGGAAGGGTATTGTTGTCACTCAGGTTGTCCGTCTGTCTGTTAACAACTTTACGGAAAAACTACTGGTGCGATTTTGACTAAAATTGCAGGGATGATGGGGTGTGACCTTCTGATCACATGATTAAATTTGGGCCAAATTGGGCTTTATCCCCCCCCCCCACAAAAAAAAAAAAAATCACCATAACTCCTTTCAGATTTGTCATATTGACATGAAACCAAAACCTAAAGGTTCATCTTTCAAATCTGCATCCTATAACATGCCTCATTATATCAGGGGGTTCACCCCCAAGTTTGTGGAAGGGGAGTCAGCGTCAGGTGGGTCGGGCCTGAAATTTCAAATGGGCATAAAATACTGTCAATTTTCACCCAATTTACTCCAGATTTGATATGTGACATCTTTGACTAGATGTCCTGTTGTGTTTATACGTCAGTACTAAAATGACTGCCAGGGACAGGTTTGCTGTACCTTGGCACTGCCTCTTGTATTTGTTGATGTGGAGGAGGCCTTTGACAAAGTTCCTTGGTAGGTGGTGAAGTGGGCAATGAGAAGACTTGGGATCGAGTAGTGGCTAGTTAGAGTGGTTATGGCTGTGTGTGTGGGTGCTTGCACCCAGGTGAGAGTGAATGGAGATTTGAGTGATGGGCTTTCTGCAAATGTTGGCATGCATCAGGGGTCAATCTCGAGATCCTTATTGTTTCTCTTGGTGCGTGAAGCTCTCTCATGTGACTTCAGAAATGGACCTCAATGGGAAATGTTGTATGTTGATGACTTGGTGTTAATTGCAGAGAATGAAAGGAAGATGGAGGAAAGATTTAGGAAATGGAGGGATGGAATAGGTCACAAGGGTGTGAGAGTAAACCCAGATTTGGGGGGGGGGGGACACCTAGGTCTGGAGGCAGTACTGTCAAAGCAGAGGGCATGTGGCCATGTGCAGTTTGCCACAAGGGTGTGGGAAGTAAATCCCCATCTTGTGTAGTATTTGTGATAAGTGGGTGCATAAGGGATGTACTGTAGTGGTATTAGAGGTAGACTGTGAAATAATGCTGATTTTGTGTGTGCATTGTGGTGGGAAGAGCATGTAGAGATTGAGAGGAGAGAAAGGATTGATCTTGCTTAAGAGCCTTTCAAGTGTGTGGAGGAGTTTTGTTATTTGTGGGACATGTCATTTGCTGGAGGTGGGGCTGGAGCAAGTTTTGAGGCTAGAGTAACGGTTGGAGGAAGTTCAGGGAGCTGTTGTCTCTCTTAACACTGAGAGGGCTCTCCCTCCATGGAAAGGAAATATTGTATGCAGTATGTGTCATGAATGTAATGCGGTACAGTAGTGAGACTTAGACAGTAAATGAAGAGGATATTCTTTAGGCGGAAGTGCACAGAAATGACAGTGATTAGATGGATATGTAGCGCACCCTTGAATGTGAAGCCAGGGGGCTTGGATTGCAATTGAAGACTTGAGAGGAAGGGACTTGAGTGTATTGATATTATGATGAGGAGGGGTAGATTGAGATGTTTTGGGCATGTTGAAATGATGGAAGATGATAATTGGGTGCAGGAGGTGGGAGGTGTGAACATCGCGGGTAGGGTTACGAGAGGCAATCCAAAAAAGACCTGGGATGAGGTCTCACAGTGTGGCCTCAGGGTTGAGGGACTGAATAGGGTGGCTGCCAGAGATCAAGCAAAGTGGAGACCTGCCATTAGGTGATGAAGGCCGGTGCTCAGAAGCATGTTGGAGCCTTTATAACCAATACGATGAACAATACATTAGATACGTAATAGGAATACAGTAAGAAATAGTGGTAACTAAGGTAAAAAGAAATACAGTAGATTTGAAGCATTTAGGAGTTTTGAAAGATAGGCAGTAGGGAGTAAGATGAGGAAAGATGTGGGGTTGTTTAATGATAATGAAGGGGAACATTGAATTTTATTTCAGCTCACCTTATAAAAAACAATTTTATATGCCAATAGTAGCAGATTTCTACAAAATTTGATGTTAGCAAGTGATGGAATTTCTTGTGTGTTATACCGTAGTGAATACTAGTACCATTCATGTCACAGAAATAAAATTTTAATTGAACTGCCAATGTTATTTGCAAATTTCAGTCCATCAGGCAACCCGATGTAAGTAACCATCTATGTATAGAATAATTAACTCATGTCAGAGTGCACTAGTGGTCCAATAATATATTGTAGTGAGACGCAACATAACAGCGACGCACAAACTAGTCACTGCGGACTCTACTGTGTACTAGATAGTGTACTAGCAATTGGTCACTTCAGAAATATTTCAGACTAACCTTATGTCAGACATCTTCACTATGATGACATCTTGTTATTTTATTCATAACATCTCCATGCAGTTTTTTCCAGTTTAACAGACACTTTTGAAACAGGGGGGTTATATATAACTTTTACTATCCCAGGGGTTATATATAACTTTTACTATCCCCTTCATTCTGAGAGATCTTTCCTAAGTGGAGTAAAATTGTTTGGAGGTGGTAAGAATGAATTAATGTGTCATCATATTAAAAGGGCTATTCCAGAGTTGTGTGTGTGTATTTACCTATTTGTAGTATACAGGAATTGAGCAATGCTCGTGTTGTCCTGTCTCCATATCCACATTTATCAAGTCAACCTTTACACACATGAATGTTTTTCTCATGCACCACCTCTTTGTCTAAGTCTTTGTGTGTGTGTTTGTGTGTGTGTGTGTATTTACGTATTTGTAGTATACAGGAATTGAGCAATGCTCATGTTGTCCTGTCTCCATATCCACATATATCAAGTCTACCTTTACACACATGAATGTTTTTCTCATGCACCACCTCTTTGTCTAAGTCATTCCAAATATTTAAGTATTTACCTAATATACCTAATTGTGATATACATGGAATGTACTATGCTCGTGGGTTTCCGTTGCTGTTTCTCAATAAGTCGAATTTAACTTTAAACTCGTTTAAGTTTCTAGACTGGACGATCTCTTTGTCCAGGCTATTCCATAAGTCTATACTTCTGTAAGGAAAGCTATATTTCTTGATATCCTTCAAGCAGCTTGACTTTTTCAATTTCATTCCATGTCCTCTTGTTGCTCTCTTATCCCATACAAACAGATCTTCTTTGTCAATTTTATCTACTCCCACCATGGACCTGAACACCGCAATCATGTCTCCCCTCTTTCTCCTTTCCTCTAACGAAGCCAAATCCAGTTTTTCCAGCCTCTCTCTGTATGACAGGTCTGTCAGACTGGGGACCATCTTGGTTGCTGTTCTTTGTATTCTCTCAATCTTGTTTATATCTTTCTTTTTGTGTGGGGACCACACTACCGCTGCATATTCTAACCTGGGGCGGATCATGGCCAGTATCAATTTTTTCATCATTTCCTCATCCATATAATGAAATGCTACTCTTATGTTAGTCAAGAGTGTGTGTGTTCTTACCTAATTGTTCTTACCCAATTGTATCTTTACAGGAATGAGTCAAGCTCGTACTGTCCCGTGTCTTAAACCATATTTATTGTACATATCCTTAAATTTGTGAATTGTTTTGGCACACACTATTTCATTCGGTAGTGCATTCCATTGATCAATTGCTCTGTTTGGGAAACTGAATTTCATTATGTCTTTATCACCTCTCTTCTTATGCAGTTTTTTGCAGTGTCCTCTTGCTGATGCTTCTCCATATGTTAAGTAATCATTTATGTCTATTTTCTCCTTCCCTGATATGCACTTATATAGCATTATCATGTCACCTCTTTTCCTTCTCTCCTGTAGTGTTGGTAGATTCAATTTATTTAGTCTTTCTTCGTAGCTTAGGTCCCTTAAGCTTGGTATCCATCTTGTAGCGGCCCTTTGAACTTTTTCAATCTTGTCCATATGCTTTTTGAGATGAGGACTCCAGACTATTGATGCATATTCCAGGGTTGGTCTATTGAATGATGTTATTATCCTTCTTAGCATGTCTTCATTTATGTATGTGAATGCTATTCTAATATTTGCAAGCAGTGTATACATGTTCCGTACCTTCTTGCTGATGTGGTCAGCCGGAGATAGTCTGTTATTGATAATCACACCTAGGTCTTTCTCTCTTTCTGATGTGTATAGGGTTTTATTTCCTACCTTATAATCCCAATCAGGTCTTTTTCCACTTTTACCAAACTTGATTACATGACACTCGTCCACATTGAATTCCATTTGCCATGTACTACTCCATTCATGAAGTTTATTTAATTCATCTTGTAGCTCCCTACAAGAGTCTGTGCTAGTAATTCTCCTTTGTATTTTTGCATCATCTGCAAACATATTCAGATAGCTCTCATTTCCAGTGTTACTGTTTATATCATTTATGTACACTAAAAACATGATTGGTGCCAGCACCGAACCCTGTGGTACTCCACTAGTCACTTCTTTCCGTGATGAGTAGTTTCCTCTTAGTACTGTCCTCATTTCTCTTTTTATGAGAAAGTCTTGCATCCAACAAAACAGTTTGCCTCGAATTCCTCCTTGATGGTACAGCTTCCATAAAAGTCTTTGGTGTGGTACTGTGTCAAAAGCTTTCTTGAAATCTAAATAGATACTCTCCACCCATCCTTCCCTTTCCTGTATTGTGTTTGTTACTCTGTCGTAGTAGCTCAACAGATTAGTAACACATGATTTTCCTTTTTCTGAAACCAAACTGTCTTTCTGTTATCATACTGTGTTCTTCTAGATGATTTACCCAAGCTTTTCTTATAAGTTTTTCTAATACCTTGCTTACAACACTGGTTAGTGATACTGGTCGGTAGTTGAGAGGATTTTGTCTATTTCCTTTCTTGAATAAGGGGACTATATTTTCTTTTTTCCAAATATCAGGTAGTTTCCCTTGACTCAAGGATTTCTTGAAAATTAAAAATAATGGTTTACTTAACTCCATTGCACATTCTCGTAACACCCAACATGAAATTTCATCAGGACCACTTGCTTTTCCTCTGTCTAATCTACTTAACTCCTCCTGTATTACTTTTTCTGCTATTTGTATATCTGGTAGTATGTGTGGACATGTGTGTTCCACATAGTCCCTCTCAAAATTTTTTTCTTCTGTAAAAACTAATTGGAAATTCTTATTTAGTGCTTCACAAATATCTTTCTCTTGTGTATAAGTGGTTCCCTCGTCCGTAATGGATTGTATTATATCTTTTACTTTGGTTTTGCTTCTGATATAGCTGTAAAACAGCTTTGGTTGATCACAACTTTTATTTATTATATCCTCCTCAAACTGTTTTTGGGCTTCCCTCCTTATTCTTGTATAGTCGTTTCTTGCCTGTTTGTAATTATTATACGCCCTTTCACTATTGTGTCTTCTGTATCTATTCCACAACAAATCTCTTCTTTCTTTTGATTTTTTACATTCTGTATTGAACCATTTCTGTATTTTCTTATCTGCTTCTTTGTGCTGTGGGATGTACTTCTGGACTCCTATTTCATAAAATTCACTGAATTTTTTATATACAGCATTTAAATCTTGTCGTCTAGGCTCATTTTCCCAATCAACTTCTAAGAAATACTTCTTTAGGTTTTGATAATTTCCCTTTTTATAGTTTAGGCTCTTTTTGTAACTATCATTGCTGTTTACTATGTCATATGGTATCCTGAAGTTATAATTTAGTACTGCATGATCGCTTTTGCCGAGTGGAGGGTGATATATTAAACTGTCAATGTCATTTTCTTGCCTAGTAAATATTAGATCTAGCACTGAAGGTACATCAAGTCCTCTTTTTCTAGTGGTTTCCCTCACATGTTGCGTTAAGAAAAACTCTTGTACAAGATCCAGGAGCTTTTGGTCCCAGCAGCTTTCTTGGCTATTTATATCTAGAGTATTCCAATTTATATTTGTATTGAAGTCCCCAGTTAGTATAATTCTTTCCGATTTCTCTTCCATTTTATGTAGCAAGGATCTTATACTCTGAATTGTACTCTCTGCCAGGTCCTCATATTCATCTCTTTCCCATGTGTTTGATCTGGGTGGCATATACAAATTGGCTACAATTACTTTACCTTCAGATGTGTCAATCTCTACTGCAATCAGTTCTACTTGTGATGGTATATCTAGGTTTATTTCCTTGACTTTTAGATTTTTCTTAGTTAATATTATAATTCCTCCTCCTTTTTTTAAATTTCTGTCTCTTCTCCATATATTGTATTCCTCTAAGTTTAGTATGTCATTGGATATCCTTGGTGTTAATTTTGTCTCAGGCATATTATTTGTCGTTCATTTTCTCTGACATAATCATTCATCTCTAGTAATTTAGATACCATTCCATCCACATTTGAGTACATCAACTTTATCATCTTGTTTATATACTTGTCACGACATGGTTCTACTAACTTCCTCCTTTTTCTTCCATCCTGTTTGTGTACCACTTTCGTACCTGCAATCCTATTACTTTGTAAAAAAAATTTCCTCTTCTCCTCTTCTGATCTTCCCTCATTTTTTGTTTTTGCTTCCTCCCTTTTCTCTTTCAGTAATTCCAGTTCCTCTTGTGTTAGGCATCTTTTTATCCATACATTTTTGAACTCCTCTTTTTCCATAAGATTCTTTGCATTTTTTAGTATCTCTTCCACAGTGTTTACACTCTGGAAAGTCACCTTTAGAGGTCTTGTTTTGCTTTTCTCATATTTCCCTAACCTTTTGTGTTCCTCTATGTCTTTACTACAGATTTCCTCTGATACTTCTTTCAGTAAGCTCATTACATTTGCCATCTCCTTTTTGTCTCTAGTGATCTTGTTTTTAATTTCTTCCTCTTCTATACCAGTGATTACTATTGATTTATTTATTTCTACTGAATCTCTGACTAACTTTGGATTGTTTTGGATTATTCTTTTCACTTCCTTTTTAATGCTTTTTTCCTCCACCCTTGTTTCTAAGTCTTTCTTTACTTTCACCATTTCAGCATACGTGGTTTCTACATCATTTTTGTAGCTTTGCACAGCTTCATTCACCTGTGTTATCTTCTCCTCAATATCACTGCTCTGGTCCATAAGACTGCTTGCTTGTCTAATTGTCTCTGTGTCATTTTTTAACTCTTTCATAACACTCTCGTGATTGACTACTGTACTTCCCATTTCACTCACTTTCTTCCTAAGCGTACTCAATTCCACTGTTAGTTCACTGATGGTTGTGTCTTTCTTATTGGCCTCCCTTCCTAGTTTTTCTATCTCTTCCTTTTGCAAGTGCATTTGCTTCTTTATTTCATCAATTTCATTTTTGAAAGCCATTTCTAGTTTGTGTACACGTTCAACCAGTCTATTGTGAGTCTCCACTTCAACCAGTTCTTGGTAGAAATCATCATTTTGCTTTTTACTTTTATCCCTTTTCTTTTCCAAATTTGTTTTACTGAAGTATGTATCCATTTTGTAATACTAAATGAAGAGTATGTACTTACACTTTCCGCGTGTTGCTGTAGTATAAACAAACCCAGCTGACTCAACGCATCGTGGTTCTTTGTTGTTTGAACCAGTCTTATTTAAACTTATTATTTCTTTACCTTTTAATAATGAAAAATCATTTAGTCTAACCTGGTACAGAGCTTGACTCATTCAAAGATACTAATTTAGGTAATTGCCACTGGCCGTGTTGTTTTGGTACGGAGCGCCGATGTCCAACGTCTGCATCTGATGACTTCCTCTGTGTGTGTGTGTGTGTGTGTGTGTGTGTGTGTGTGTTTAATTCAGAAAGGAAGAATTATGGAGGTCTGACAAAATTATTGTTTAGTAAAGGCCATGAACTTTTCTGAAGTGGCCATTAAGCTTAGAGGAGGTATTACCATTTTAACAATGAACACTTGTAGCTGATGATAGACTGAGATGGTGTTAGAGAACCTGTTGTGAGAGAGAGGATAAAAATAAGATTCCCTTTTATTTACATATAAACCTGCTTAACTGAGGATTTTACTATTTATTTGAGCACCTAAATGACAGTACCATTATTTTCAACTCGTTCATTGTTCCTTTAGTGCTGTTTTACAAGACTACGTAAACATAGCATGCCACACAGTGAAATTTCCAGGTTGGGTGATTGTTTAATTGGAATATTAATTCTTTTAGTATGATGTTGTATTTTAAAAATATCCTTGGAACTGTCAGATGATTTTATTAATCAAAGGGTAAGTCTTTTGTACTGAAGAGGTTGGAAATCATCTCATTTAACTTAACCCATCCATTATGAGTGGGTTGCCCAAAACCAGATTAAATTGTTTGATGGTTATAAATTAAATCATGCCATTGTGCTGAACAGGCTAAATTTGGCCTGTGTGTTAATTTGCAGTTTTTAAATAGCAGGAAGATATAAAGCGGTTTCTCAATTCAGTGCTGATAGGCATTTATGCATATCATTCTCAGTGAGTGCAGGTTAGAAATACAGTAGGTCTAGTTTGTATGGTATTTTGAGATGGGATGCAATATATCAAAGTGTTTCTGTAACAGTTGGTGTTATACACTGGAATTCATTATTTGTATACAGTATGTCAGTGCCACTATGCAGTAACAGTAATAAGGCAATGGTTTCATGCCTGCATCAAGGAATCTAATATGCCCTGGTCCACGAAGGGTGAGGTCAGTAGTATCACACTGTGGATGTTTTTGTTAGGAGTTGGAGGATGTTTGTGTCCCACACTGTCATTATTATGTCCCTCCGGAACAGTGATAGTTATATATACTGTAGCTTTGATGCTATATTAGTGTTGTTCATTTCATGTTAGTCCAAAATGGCATGCCATATGATGAACCTACCTTATGTAGTTGCTATAGTCTCTACCCAATAATTTTGTGTTGCTGATGACTTTCCCTCTCTTAGAAGCATAGTCAGTGACTGTGACAAGTCTGTCTAGGCTGCTGTGTCATTACATATCTCAGCATATAAAGCTGGTGCTAAATTTTTCAGCTTATTTTATAATGTTCATTGTTCTGGAATGCCACATTGGCATTTAAAAGTCATTTAGTGTATATATATATGTGCAAGTTGTAAAATGAAGCCTTCAAGTTTTGATATATGGCCAATAATTTACTAAATTGGTGAAGTTTGGATAATTTAATTTTGCGTTTTTTTCCCCAAACTGGAAGTGTGTTGTGGTACTTATATATATATATATATATATATATATATATATATATATATATATATATATATATATATATATATATTTGTGGTGTAATGCTAAATTCCCTACTTGCAATGAGTACCAGCTGATCTGTAGACATGCCATAGTCATGTACACTACAAAAAATACTGATACATTGTTTTTTTTTGTCAGTGGTTATATGTGTCTTATAACTCCTCATTTCTTTTGACATGTAGCAGTAGCTCAAGTGTTTAGTGGTAGCACTCAGCCAGTTAATGTTAGTGAATGAGAACCTTACTGAATAACACACTAAGGAACTTAATATACTCATAATATAGCACTTAATATAGCAGTAGGTGTGGCGACCACCATCCATTCACTTGATGTAGTGCTGTCTACTTCTTCCTTCCCCTTTGTCATTCTTTTTCTTCATCTGCCCTTTAATTCTTCTATCTCTCTCAGCCTTCGTGTCACTTCTCCATATTATTCTTCTTTCCACTTCGGGTGGTTCTACACTGAGTGACAGATCTGGGTGTTTCTTGTAACCCAGGAAGCCATTTATAACATTGGGTGGTTACCATATAACCAGATCATGGGTTGAAGTGGAGCTTACTGTGGTGCCCCTGTTAAGTGGGTGGAGAGACACATGTGGCATCCACCCAGGAACCAAACCTCCAAGCTTTTCTCCACTGGCAAGATGATGTCAGCCACAAGGGAACATTGGTTCATGGGATGGCTTTTAGGAAAAGTTGCGTGCATGTGGTTGATGATCTGCTCAACCAGACAGATTGGGATTGATCATTAACAACAGCACATATAAACAGTATCTAAATTTAGGATGTCATTAAATGATAAATTTTCATAAATATCACATCACAAAGTAAAATATAAATGATCTGTATTTGTGACTGATAATCATATGTTTAATCTTTTATAGTTTTAAATAATTAAAGGTTTAAATGTATGTGTAGTGGATTATGCTTTGTGTGTATCATCCAGGACATACTGAGCACAGATTGTTGCTGTTCAGATTTTTAGTACTATAGTCATCTTAAAGTAGCTTAATGTTTATTGTTTGCTGCTTTAAGTGCATAGCTATTTTTGATTAATTTTGAAACTGCATAGCATATGTATACTATATATGTGCTATAATAAGGCAGTGTTTTGTGGCTATATTACATAGTGCATTGATGTACCAGGAGTTTATGCTTGTGTAAAGACAGAAGATATATCATGGAATTAAAGGGATTGATAAGATTTACTTAGGAATGGCATTGACAAAGTAACTCGCCATGACATGTTTGGTGGTACAGGGTGCGGTGCTATGGTCCTGGTGTAGAACCCTCTGGCCCAGTGGTGGGAGCGCCAACACACTTCACCATTGAGACATTCAGTGCAGGAAAGGGCAAAGTTGAGGCCTTCCTTCGCACCCCAGATGGACACACAGAAACAGTTAGTATGACCTATAAATTGAGCAGTTGTTATCTGTCTTTCAATTTGTCTGCCAGTTTTTAGCTTTATGCATGATAAGCCAGTCCACATAAAGGGCTGGTAGTATATTCCATCCCTGTAGGTCAACACTTTGGCTGGCCTATGATGTTATTTATGTCATGTGAAAACCTCCTGTAAGCTGGCTGATGATGTCATTTCTGTCATCAGAGTAAAATATTCGCCAAAAATCCATTTACTGTTTGATGTTCACGGGACTAGGTTTAAAATGTGTATGAACAACTAGGGACTGAAATGAATCAAGTAGCTTGCAAAATATCGTCAGAAGTAAAATAAAATATAAGTATTTCGAGACCCTGTTGATGGAGCACTCCTGGCCTTCCTTACCCTGTTTTTATGGTGTTAGTAATAGTGATGTTGGTTGTTTGCACATTATATATATATATATATTATTGTTGAACAAACACTTACAAACAAAGAGAGACTAAAATCAATGAAATAGCACAAAAAGTAATGTAAAAGTAAAGAGAGCATAAACATTTATGTAAACTGCCTATGTTTTTTCACATGTCATTGTACATTCTATTATAGTATTGGTAATGCTAGTATTTCAGCATATATCCTTATAGAATAATCAGTTGTGAACAATTTGATACTAAAATGAATAATGTAGCACAAAAAATAAGTTCAGAAATAAAAGAGCATAAACATTTGCGAGTAACTACGTGCTGCTTGGCAATCCCCGGCCAACCTTGGGGTGTAGCGGGGCACGTGCACAAGGCCGGACAAAGTGCTACAGCTGCTGTGCATAACTTTCTCATGATAACCACATTTCAGGTTCAGGTGATAGCTGTGACAGAACATTCTTCTGGCTGCTTTGTCCATATATTTGTATAATGCTCTCACAACTTTTTTTTAAAATCTTCTTTGTCTTTTTCCAATTTACTGTTCTAGTGTATAATGTCACACCAGAAGAGGTTTTCTGTTTCTGAGAGTACCATCAGCCTCATTTTCTGAGA
The DNA here is from genome assembly GCF_032717465.1 of Coenobita brevimanus. Lineage (NCBI taxonomy): Eukaryota > Metazoa > Arthropoda > Malacostraca > Decapoda > Coenobitidae > Coenobita > Coenobita brevimanus. The sequence continues at coordinate 29,129,657 of NC_137018.1, forward strand.
CTTAAATTATCATATCCACAACAGAAACTCAAAATTTTTTGAAATACAGTATCATGATCAGGAAGTAGAAGAAAATAGCATGAAATACAAGTAAAGTGAGTATTAAATACATGTAAATAGGACTCTGTAGTTACTGGTTCCCAGCCAGACTCCTCCCCCACCCCCCCCATGTAACCACAAATTCTCACAACATTCTTGCTTGCTGCTAGGCACCCTTGGTGTAATCACACTTGTTCTAATGTTGTCCACAACAAGGAGAAGGCCTACAAAAGGTACTGGAACCAACCCACCCCTGAATCTCAACTTTTTTAGGTTTCTTCCCGGAATCATGCTAAGTCTGTTCTTTGCTCTGCTGAAAATAATTTCGCACATTACTGAATACTCTGAACTCTCCACCTCGAATTCTTTGTACTCCTTCTGGCACCTTGCCAGAAACTTTTCTAACAGCTTTGCCTCATCATCTTTCCCTCCTCTTTTCCACTCTGATGCCTCCGTAACTATTTCTTTTAAAGATAAAAGCAGAACTCTTCGCTCTGACTTTCTCCTCCAATTCCACCTTAGATGATTCCGGTGCTGTTCCTCGATCTCTTCCCCCCTTCTGACTTCCTCATGGCTGACATTAAAATTTTTTCAGTTGATGTATTTTCTGCCATCACTGGCCTTAATATTAACAAAGCATATGGGCCTGATGAGGTCCCTCCTGTTGTTCTCAAGAATTGTTCTTGTGTTGTTACATCTTGCCTAGGTAAACTCTTTCGTCTTTGTGTGTCAACTTGCATCTTTCCTTCTTTCTAGAAGTTTGCTTTCATTCAGCCTGTCCCAAAGAAGGGTGACCATTCCCAGCCCTCTAACTATCACGCAATTGCTTTAACATCCTGTATTTCAGTATTTTTCAAGTCTATTCTTAACAAAAAAATTTTAGAGCATCTTTCTTATAACGGCCTTCTTTCTGATCGTCAGTACTGTATGGGTTCCTCCAGGGACGCTCCACTGGTGATCTTCTCACCCACCTTTCAGACTCTTGGTCATCCTCCTTTTGAGACTTGGTGAAAGGTTTTCCATTGCACTTGACATCTTAAAGGCTTTCGATTGAGTCTGGCATAAATCTTTAATTTCCAAACTACCCTCTTACGGTGTCTATCCTACTGTAGCTTCCTTTCTGGTTGTTCTGTAGCTGCTGTTGTAGATTGCCACTGTTCTTCTCCTAGGGCTATCGGTAGTGATGTTCCTCAGGACTCTGTCCTATCACCAACTCTCTTCCTTTTATTCATCAATGACCTTTTTGTACACGGAACCCAATCCACTCATACGCTGATGACTCCACCCTTCACCTCTCCATTCGCCTCCTGCAGTGTCTTTCTCAGCAGTTGCTTCAACAAACAAGGGATGAGGCTATGGCACACCTAACGTCTGATTTGGCACATATCTCTGCTTTAAAAATCACTTTGTTGTTTTTAATGCATCAAAAACTCAGTTCTTTCTTCTATCAGCCCGACAAAATCTTCCACAGGAGTATCTTCTAATTTTTAACAATATCCAGCTCAATCCTGCATCATCTTTAAACATACGTGGGGTTTCATTCTCTCAGGATTTATCTTGGAAAGAACATATTAGCACTCTTGTAAAATCTGCATCCAAGAGATTGGGTGTGCTAAGCCATCTATGTACCTTCTTTACCCCAGCACAGTTGTTGACTTTATACATGGGTTTTAAACTCCCCTGTGTAGAGTACAACTCTCATGTGTGGGAGGCTCCCCACACACAGCTCTTCTGAATATGGTGTAGTCAAAGGCTTTTTGTCTCATTAACTCTCCTCATCTTACAGGGCCCCTTCAACCTCTGTCTCTTCACTGCACTGTTGCATCTTTATCTCATTTCTATCGCTGCTTCAATGACCACTGCTCCTCTGAACTGTCTGCTTGCATCCCTCCTCCACTACGGTGGGCACGTAGCACCCGTTTAGCAACACTTTCATCCCTTTTCTGTCCAACTCTCTAATGCAAGAGTTAACCGCTACTCCCAGTCCTTCATGTATGCAACAAGTCAACTCTGGAACTGTCTCTCTCTTTCTGTTTTTCCTACTGCCTACGATCTCCAGTCTTTCAAACGCAGTGTCCAGGCACCGTGAATGGATCTTGAATTTGGCTCTCTCTCTCTCTCTCTCTCTCTCTCTCTCTCTCTTTCTCTTTCTCTCTCTTTTTTAGGGAGCAGTTTGGAGGCCTCAGCTTTTGCTTCCTTCTTTCTTGCATTTAAAAAAAAAAAAAAAAAAAAAATGCCAGTCACCATCAGCTACTAATCAGCCACCATCAAGTACACTGCTAATAAATATCCACTGCATTTTTTTTTTTTTTTTTTTTTTTTTTATAAGTATGTTTTGCTGGGCCTCCAGCATGGATCTATGGGTAGCTGTGTAAGGACTTTTTAACCAAAATTTGTCAATGTTTTATCATGAGTAAATAATCTTAAAGCTGTGATTAAAGACAATGAGAACATGGGTTTTCATGAATAACAGGGGTGTGCGTACTATCCGTATGTATCTGTCTGTATCTACCTATTAATAATCAGATGTCTTAATCCAGTAGGGAGTGGCCATAAACAAATTGCCTTCAGGCCATCATATCTGATGCCTTCAGGCTGCTCTCCCTCCAACTCACACACCCTTTTTTCATATATCCCTCTCCATCTCATTCTTGATCTCCACTACTTCACTCATTTACATGCCCAGTACTAGAGGAGCATAACCACCAGACCCTAGTTTTGTGCAGTTAAGGTACAAGTAGATGAAATGTGGAGTATTTTTCAATGTCATAAATCATAGTAAAATATTATTTTTTGTAATATTTTATAGGCAGTTATTCAACAGACTTTCCTACCTAACTCTCATGATGATTTTATTGATTAGAAGAAGTGTGTGCCCTAAGCCATTGTTTGTAAAAGGATTAAAACTTGTAAAAATTTGATCACTCTTTGAGATATAGGTTAAAAATTTGATCACTCTATTTGAGATATAGGTATTTTTTAATGATTTTTGAAGTCCGATTTTTTACTAATATTTTCTCTTTAAGACTCGAAAAGATGGTCCTCAATAATATGAGGATTAGGATATGAATGAAATTATTAGAATATGGACGGCTGGTCCAGTTGCCTAGGGTCAGTAATGCCTGAGTGGAGTGATAGTGGGTGGGGTGGTGGTTAATACTTGAGGAAACGATAGTCTGGGTCAGACTTCTCTATTTCTCAGGCAGTGGCCCCCTCTCCCTCCTCTTCACCCTGACTCCTGTAGATATTCTCAAAGAAGTCCTGGTGTTGATGTGATACATATTTGCAGAGGTCCTTCAAATTCTTAAGCTTCTCTGGTGTAAGTCTGGCTCTACCGGGGTACTTGGGGGGCAGTGGGATGGTAGACAAAGAGAAGACTGAGGGGTCATACTTTTTGCCTGGTCCTTCTGCAGTTTAATGATCACTGGATTATTCAGATCATGACCCAGCTTCACTTTGATGTCCAACTTACTGTACTGTATAATCAGTGACAGCAATAAACATTTTGGCATCCCTGAACCTGCTGCCACCAAACTGAGTCTTGGATATTACACCTGGGAGCCATGTGGCTTTTGACCCTATTTTCACTGATAAGAGGGTTGCTTTACCCTTGGCAAATGGTATAATATGGTGGGGCATGGATGAAGGAAGGGTTTCCATGGTAGAACAGAAAATAGCTGATGTGGTGGTTATGCCCCTCTTATACCAGGCACCTTATACATTCTTCAGATCACTCATTCTTCATCCTCTCCACATGGTCAAACCATCTCAGAGCATTACAGTACTTTGAATGTTTTCAGCCACATCGATGTCAACATCACAGCGATCCTTTACTTCTTCATTTGTTGACTGTCTGTCTCTCCACGTAACTCTACATGCTTTCCTGAGATAATTCATATCCACTGTTCTCCCTTTTGACTCCCAGTCTTTTAACAGGGTTCAAGCCTCACATCCATGCTTGAAAGTAGGGCTCCCAGTACACTGTACTCCCAGATTCATTCGCCAAACTCTGCAACTGCCATTCATTGTCACTTATCAATACAGTATCTTCAGCAAACAACACTTCAGGCAGTTTGCAGTTCTACTATCCCTCACTAAGGACACTCCAACATCCACTTTTATATTACGCTATCCATAAATATATATTACTGAAACATCACAGAGGCATAACACATCCCTGTGTCATCCCAACACTGAAATAATTGAATTCATTAACTGCATTTTTCATATGCACTGCTGCTGTAGCACCCTCAAGCATGCTTATGACAGCATTCAGCATTTTCCACATTCCTTGTCTCACTGCTCTCATATTGTTTCTCCAGAACCATGAAGGCATCATACAACTTGTTTCCCTTCTCTGAATACTTTTACACTAAAGTAAACATACAGCATATGTTTACTTTGATTATGTCTAAACCATTATCTAGTTCTCTACTGAGTCAGCAATTCCACATACGAGGTCTGTTCAGAAAGTATCCGACCTAATTTTTTTTCTCACCAGCCTGTTGGTGGATAGGGGCAGGGTTTTGTGTAGTGCAGTGCAGGACCTTCGTGTGCATGCATGATTAATGCCAGCTGCCATGAATGACTCAATGACAGTCAGTCAGCCAGTGTTCATGGTCGTGCACCTTACATTCGTTGCGTTCCCACACCTGCCACAGTGACTGAAAAAGTTGAACAGTGTTACTGCATCAAATTTTGCCAAAAACTAGGTGATACGCAAGTTTAAACTATCAGGAAGATCCAGCAAGTTTTTGGGAAGGAAGCCATGGGAATAACGCAAATAAAGGAGTGGTGCAATTGCTTAAAAAGTGGCTGAATGTCAGTCAGGAGCGATTCACGTCCTGGAAGGCCATCAGCAAGCAGGAGTGCTGAAAATGTGAAGAACGTATGTGATTTGTTCATGGGAAATCATTGGTTGACTATCAGAGAAATTGCTAATGAAATTGGAATTAGCATCGGATCAGCTCACAAAGTTTTAACGGATGATTTAGGCATGTGACGTGTTGCCGCTTACTTTGTTGCAAAGCTCCATTCCCTAGAACAACAAGCTCTGTGGGTGAACATTGCTCAAGACATGCTGGAGTGTGCAAATCACAATCCAAACTTTCTGAAGACTGTTATCATTGGAGGTGAGACCTGTGTACAGGTATGATCCAGAAACCAAAATACAGTCATCCCAGTGGAAGCATGCAGGCTTGCCTCGGCCAAAATAAGCACGACAGGTCCGCAGCAAGGTGAAATGCATGTTTGAAGTTTTTATCGACTACCAAGGTGTTGTGCATCATGAATAGCAGGCCAGACCATCAACAAACTTACTACCTTGACGTTATCCATTGTTTTTGTGACAAAATTCGGCAAATGAGACCAGACCTATGGAAAGCGGCAAGTTGGAAGCTGCACCATGTCGACTCCACTGCCCATTCCTCTCAGCTTATTCAGGAATTTTTGGCCTAGCATAACATTCCGCAGGTCCGGCAGGCTCCCTACTCGCAAGACATGGCTCTGTGTGACTTTTGGTTATTCCCTGAGCTCAAAACTCTGCTGAAGGGTTTCTGACTAGAGATGAGGGAAGAGGTCATGATGAATGTGACAAAGCACCTGCAGAAGGTACTGAAAATCGCCTTTGAAAAATGCTTCAGGCAGTGGAAGGAACACTGGGTTACATGTGTCAAGTCAGAAGGACCCTACTTTGAGGGGGATTAGTGTCCTAGCTCTTAAGAGTCTAAGGTTGGACACTTTCTGAACAGACCTTGAATAGTTGTATCCCAATTTTTCACTCAACAGTTCTCAAAAATTTTCTTATTACGTTCATTGTTTGTTCTCATTATGGTTGTTGCATTTTTGAAGAGGAATCCTTTAAATATCTGAAATTTTAGGTGTTTGATATTTCACTGTTGTTATTGTTCCATATATATCTCTTCATACCAACCAGTGTACACTCTTATACAGGTATACAGAGTATGTGTATAGTATGCACCTTTCTCTGATTTCCCTCATTAATTTATGTGAAGTACAGTATTGCTATTGACTTTTGTTATGTTATTCAGATTTCATTGTACTGTATAAGAAGCATGTTTGGATACATATTAGAAAACTTCTTTCAGTTTTGAAATAGCTACAGTATTTATATGTTCAGTGTTCCTTTAGCCATGTCGGCTGAATACTGAATATTGTAATATGCCATATTGAGGTTTATGATTTGGTATTCATTCAGTTAGGTCATTGCTTCATTGCTTTTACTTGCATTCTCTTGCTACTGATATTCACCTCATGTGTTGTTATTGTTGTGCAGCTGGAGTGCAAGTTCAACAATGACCGGAACCTGACATACACGTGCAAGTACACCCCGCAGTGTGAGGGAGACTTCATGGTCATTGTCAAGTGAGTTATATCATATACTGTCATAGCTTCATGCTTGTTCTTGATTTTCTTGAGTTATTCATGTCCTCTTCAGTATGTTCGCCATAAGTATTCTCATTACAGTTTGTCATATATTTTTTATATTTATCTTGGAGTGTGTGTGTGTGGAGGAGTACATAACAATTGTTGCCCTATGTATGAAATTAGTTGTTGATATTGATGTAACCCCAGGCTCATCTGGCTGTGAACCTAATGAACTGTAGGCTGAAGCTGTGCTTTTCCAGCAGTTCATCATCCCTCATTTGTGGAATAGGGCTGGAATTGAGGGATGTTTGTATGACCAGGAAGTGGAGCTGCCTAGTTATAATGGTGCCATCATATTATGATGTCCCTATCCAACTCCAGCTTAGTCAGTAAAGCAGATGTAGAATCCTCCATTAAACACATCCCATATTACTGGACGTGTACAGTATTTTGGTTTGTGCTTAAGTAAGTTTCTCTCCTCATTTTGTTTCCATAGTCTGTTCATCCAAGAAATGTATTAGCATTCTCTAGCAAGTTGTCAATGCCCAACAGATTCAGCGGGCGTGAGATCCCCAAGTCGCCCTTCAGAGTGAATGTTAACAACTCAATCGCCAGTTTTGCTGGTAGACATTTCCATCAAGGTGACTAATTTTGAGTGGGTTTGACCATGCAACCTTCAGACGATTAGCGTTATGTGCTGTGTCGACGGTGGATTGGCAGTGACAAAACATGTGGACATTAATTTACGTTGACAGGACGCCGCGGGTTAAAAAAAGAAGAGACCCGTGTCTGGAAAAAAATAGACCCAGGTCTGAAAAAAAGAAGAGACCCAAGTCTGAAAAAAAAGAGACCCGGGTCTGAGAAAAAGGATAGACCTGGGTCTGGAAAAGAAAGGAGAGACCCGGGTCTGAAAAAAGAGAGACCTGAGTGTGGAAAAAAAGAAGAGATATGGTCTGAAAAAGAAGAGACTATGGTCTGATAAAAACAGAAGACCCAGGTCTGATAAAATAGAAGAGACCAGAGTCTGGAAAAAGAAGAGACCAGGGTCTGAAAAGAATAAGGAAAGCCCCAGGTCTTAAAAAAAAGCCCCTGGTTCAAAAAAAAGAAGACCCGGGTCTGAAAAAAGGAGAAACTGACTCTGAAAAGAAGAGACCCGGTTCTGAAAAAAAGGAGAGACCCGGGTCTGAAAAAAAAGGAGAGACCCGGGTCTGAAAAAAAGAAGAGATCTGGGTCTGGAAAAAAGGAGAACTGGGTCTGAAAGAAAGACCCGGGTCTGGAAAAAAGAGACACCCGGGTCTGAAAAACAGAAGAGACCTGGGTCTGAAAAAAAGGAGAGACCCGGGTCTGGAAAAAAAAGACACCAGGTTCTGAAAAGAAGAGACACGGATCTGAAAAAAAGGAGAGACCCGGGTCTGAAAGGGAGAGACCCGTATCTGAAAAAGAGTCCCAGGTCTTGTGAATAACGAGAGACCTGGGTCTGGAAAAATAATGAGAGACCCTGGTCTGGAAAAAGGAGATCTGGGTCTAAAAAAAATAGAAGAGACCCAGGTCTGAAAAAATATACCATGGTCTGAAAAAAGATGAGATCCGGATTTGAAAAAGAAAGACCAGGGTCAGAAAAATAAGAGCCTGGGTCAGAAAAAAGAAGTGACCCGGATCTGAAAAAAAGAAGAGTTCTGGGTCAGAAAAAAAGGAGACCCAGGTCTGAAAACAAGGAAGAGACCCGAGTCTGAAAACAAGGAAGAGATCCGGGTCTGAAAAAAAGGATGGACCAGTGTCTGAGAAAAGGAGAGACCCGGGTCTTTAAAAAAGGAGACCCGGGTCTGGAAAAAAGAAGAGACCCAGGTCTGAAAAAAGAAGAGAACCAGGTCTGAAAAAAGAAGAGACCCGGGTCTGAAAAAAAGGTGAGACCCGGGTCTGAAAAAAGAAGAGTCCTGGGTCTAAAAAAAAACAAGAGACCCGTGTCTGAGAAAAGAAAACCCGGGGCTGAAAAAAAAGGAGAAACCCGGGTCTGAAAAAGAGAAGAGACCCGTGTCTGAGAA
>NC_137018.1:29138224-29235724 GCF_032717465.1 Coenobita brevimanus
ATTCTACAGAATAAACTGGAAAATGTTTGTACACGCAGTGATGAACAAGAAAGAGAAGTCACAGAATTAAAAGTGAGTAATGACTCTGCCTCTAATGAAATAAAACAGCTTAAGAGGGAGAATAAAAGGTTAGAAGAAGAAAGGGACAGGATGAAAAGCAAACTAGATGAGTATGAATCCAAATCAAGAATGCAAGATGAGCACATTAAAGAAATCAAGGAGCAACATAAGAGGTGGAAGAAAATTCAGGAAGAAGGAAATGTAAATCTGAAAGAGATTATAGAACAACAAAGCAAGGAAAAGGTGGAGAAGGAAGTGGTTAGGGTACTGGGATGTAGAGAATCTTTCGTCAGGGATGTAGCAGATAAGAAAAAATGTGTAATAATTTCAGGAGTAAAAGAAAAACTTATGACAGTAAGGTCAGAAAGAGAAAGAGAAGAACTGAGTAAGGTTAAAGAAATAATATCAATAGTTATGGAGGAAAACAACGAAGCTCAAGAAGAGATTAAAGAAGTGTTTAGGGTAGGAAAGTACGAGGAAGGAGGGGCGAGGCCATTGAAGGTAAAGTTTAAGTCCCAGGCAACAGTAAATGAAATCATCAATAGAATATGAAGATTATCAGACAAGGAAGGGTTAAAAAATGTTTGGATAATTAGAGATGCAAATGAGGAAGAAAGAGCTATAATAAAGGTGATAGTAAAGCAAAGGTAAAAAACAAACAGAGAACAGAGGAAGAGAATCTATCTATCTATCTATAACCCGATGCCCTAATCCTGCAAAGGGTGGCCGTAGACAAAATGCCTCCAAGTCGCTCTGTCACCCACCATTTGACTACCCTCCCCCCGACTCACTCCCCCCTCCCTCATATACAGCTCGCATCTAACTCGTCATCCCATCGTCACCTCATCCTCAGTCTGCACCCTCCCTCTCCTCCACTTCTCCCTCCACCTCACTTACACCCACCCTCCTCTTAGTCAGTCTTTCATTCTCCATTCCTCTCCACATGTCCAAACCACCTCAGTGTATTTCTCCTAATCTTCTCAACCACATCCACATCCACCCCACAACGTTTCTTCACTTCTTCATTCGTCAACCTGTCCCTCCATGTCACTCCACGTGCTCCTCTCAAGTAACTCATTTCTACTGCTCTCACTCTTGACTTGTTCCCTTTTGCAAGGTCCACGCCTCGCTTCCATATGTCAGGGTAGGGCTTAAAATACTATCATGCAGTGATTTCTTAACTTCCATACTCACCTCCCTATTTCTCATCACTGCTTTCAGTGAGCCAACAACCTTCCTTCCCTGATGTACCCTTTCACGCACTTCATCCCCCAAAGTTCCATCCTTACTCATCACACTACCCAAGTACTTGAATGCACTCACATTCTCCATATCCTCACCATCCAACCTCACTGTACATCCTGTGGCTTCAATCCTCTCAAACACCATAACTTTACTTTTGTTTACATCAACTTTCAGATTCCTCTCTGTACACACTGTCCCAAATTCATTCACCAAACCTTGCAACTCCCATTCATCTTCACTCAACAATACTGTATCATCAGCAAACAGCAACACCGGAATCTTCCAAATCTCACCCTCATTCATTAGAGCCACTCCCACATCCACTGCCCTACCTTGCACCTCCTTTACAGCCCCATCCATGTATATATTAAACAGCCATGGGAGACATCACACTAACCCTGTTTCCAGTCCCACATTGAGGATAAAAGAACTCACTCAGCTCCCACCATCCACTCGCTTTACCGTAGCCCTAGCTCCTTCATACATACTCTTCACAGCACTCAACAATTTCCCTCCACCTCCATATGCATTCTTAATACCTTCCACATACCTTGCCTATCTATTCTGTCATAAGCTTTCTCCAAGTCCATGAAGGCAGCATACACTTTCTTTCCCTTCTCTAGATACTTCTTCACTAAACATCTTAGAACAAATATCTGATCTACACACCCTTTTCCCTTCCTAAATCCCCCATGTTCTTCTCCAACTAGCTCCTTTGTCACATGCCTAACCCTATCAATGAGTATTCTACCATATATTTTTCCAGTCACACTAAGAAGGCAAGTACCCCTATGGTTACCACATGGTTCTCTCTCCCCTTTTCCTTTGTATAAAGGAAAAATTATACCTGATTTTTAGTCGGCTGGAACCTTTCCCTCTTCCCAATCCAATCTACACAACTCCCATATCCACTCCGGAACAACTTCACCGCCATACCTCAGCATTTCATCCCACACTCCATCAATTCCTGGGGCCTTTCCCAACTTGATCTTCTTCATTGCTTCCACTACTTCTGCCCTACTGATCTCTTCCTGCCTCCTCTCATCTCTTCTTCTCCCAGCCATTCCCCAACCACTTATACTCGCACTGCTCTCACTCTTCGCATTCAACAAACCCTCAAAGTGCTCCTTCCATCTCCTCAATTTCTCTTTCTTCTCCACCAACTATCTATTATTCCTGTCTTTCAGTCCCCTACTGTTTCCCCTTCCACACTGCCTTACTTTCCTTACCTCCTTCCAAAACAATTTCTTACTTTCCCTCCATTTCACACTCAGATTCCTCCCAAACTCTTCATCCACTTTCTTTTTACTCTTCTTTACCAGTCTCTTCACCTCCCTTCTCCTGCTCACATATACCTCTCTCTTCTCTCTCTCATCTTCTCCCCTACCTCTACTCGCTAACCATTCACCATATGCCTTCTTTTTTTGTTCCACATCTCGTTTCATCTCATTATTCTACCATGCTCTCCCTTGCACACCTTTGCATCTCCTCCTCACTCCACAAACCACCTCACACGCTGTGTTTTATTGAAGAGTTATGGACCAGAAATTGAGGAAGTGGTACCTTTGGAGAGAAGGAGAAAAGAAGGTATAAAAAACATCAAAAATAATTTGAAGGTGGCATAAACTAATGTTGATGGAATAATATCGGTAATGCTAGAGATCAACGATTTCATGAGGGTACATGAACCTGATGTTATGTGCTTCGTAGAGACCAAGTAAAGAGAAGATATTAATGTTCATATGGGAGATGATAAATACAAACTGTGGAGAAGTGACTGAAAAGATATAACGAGAGGAGGAGTGATGATAGCAGTGAAGAACAACATAAATGTAGATACTGTGGAAATGGGAGAAGGCAGGGCTGAAGTGATAAATATGAAATTAAAAGCTGGAGAGAATAGGAAGAGAGATATGGCAGTAGTGTATGTTCCCCCTAAGACAAGAGCATGGAATGATGATGAATACCAGGAAATGTTGTCAGACATGGCTAGTTATTTACAGAAAATGATTGAGAAAAGCAACAATACAATTTTGATTGGTTACTTCAACTGTAAAGAGGGCTGGGAGAATGGGACTCAGGAGGCAGCGAAGATTCGTGGGGCTCTATATTATTAAATGTAACAATGAACAATGTGGTGACGCAGTGGGTCAAAGAAGAGACACGGTTCCGAGGTGAGGACACACCAGGAAGATTAGACTTACTGTTTACTAAAAGAACCTGATGTAATAGAATCTTTGAAATGTCTGTGTCCTGTAGGAAAAAGTGATCATGTGGTCATTGAGTTCCAGATGATAATAAGGAACGTCGAGCCAAGAGATGAGCTTTACAGGCAGGAAAGATACAACTCTGGGCAAGCAAACTTTACAAGATTGAGAAATTTTTTCGAAAATGCGGATTGGAGAAAATTCAGAGAAACGAGAGATACAGAGGAAGTGGGATATCTTTCTAGGCCTTTATAATTTGGGAGTGGAAAAATTTGTGCCACGGGTAAGGGGGAAGAAAACAGGAAAAAGGAGTGGTTTAATAGAAAGTGTAGCTTATGACAGCAAAAAAAGAGAGACACGGCATGGAACAATTGGAGAAAGAGAGGTAACAGCAGAACAAAGGAAGAATATAAAAGAACTATAAATTAATACACAAGAATACGTAGAGAGGAAGAAAGGAATTTTGAAAAAGGTATAATAGACAAATGTAAGGATGAACCCAAACTCTTTTATAGATTTGCCAATTGTAAACTGAAACAAAAGGAAGGAATTCCTAAACTGAAAGTAGAAGGAGAGGTCTATAAAGATGTGGCAATGCAAGCTGAAATAATGAACAAATGTTGCCAATCGGTTTTCACTAATGAAAAGGAGTTGGTGGAAGGAGAGGGAGGAACTAGAAATGTAGTGATAAAAGATATAAAAGTGGAAGTACAGGAAGTGTATAAATTACTGGAAACTCAAGATATAAGGAAAGCCCCAGGACCTGATGGAATTTCTAATTGGGTACTGAAGGAATGCAGACAACAACTGGCGGATAAGATTCACAGTTTAGTTGTGTGTTCTCTGGAAGAGGGGAAAGTGTCTCAAGAATGGAAGAGGGCAAATGTGGTACCAATTTATAAGGGAGGAAACAGGGAAGAATCCCTGAAATATAGGCCAGTGTCCCTAACGAGCATGGTTGCAAAATTGTGTGAGAGAATTTTGAAAGATAGATGGGTAAAATATCTAGAAGAGATGAATATCTTGACTGAAAGTCAGTTTGGTTTCAGAAGTGGAAGGTCATGTGTTTCCAACCTGTTGATCTTTTACTCAAGAGCGATTGACATGCTACAGGAGAGATATGGTTGGGTAGATTGTATGTATTTAGATTTGGAGATGGCCTTCGACAAGATACCCCATAAGAGACTTATGTGGAAACTAGAACATATAGGAGAACTGAAGGGAAACCTCCTGGAATGGATGAGAGACTTTTTGAGAGACAGACAAATGAGGACAGTAATAAAGGATAGGATGTGTGGATGGAGGGAAGTAACAAGAAGAGTCCCACAGGGCTCGGTGTTGGCACCAGTAATGTTCCTGATTTACGTAAATGGTATGGTAGATGGAGTGAATAGTTATGCAAGTCTGTTTGCTGATGATGCGAAGATCTTGAGGAAGGTAGAGGTTGATGAGGATTGTAAAATGCTGCAGGTGGATCTGGATAGGATACATTATTGGAGCTGGATGTGAGAAATGAAATTAAATGCATAGAAATGTAAAATATTGGAAATGGGTAAAAGTACCAAGAGGCCATCACTGAATTATTTGATGGGTAATGAATCAGTCACAAAAGCAAGGGAAGAGAAAGATCTGGGAGTGCTGGTCCAGGATAGTTTGTCACCTGAAAAACATATTAACACGATAGTTAGAGAGATGTATAAACTCTTGACTAACATAAGAGTAGCATTTCACTATATGGATGAGGAGATGATGAAATAATTGATAGTGGCCATGATCCTCCCCAGGTTAGAATATGCAGCAGTAGTGTGGTCCCCACACAAAAAGAAAGATATAAACAAGATTGAGAGAATACAAAGAACAGCAACCAAGATTGTCCCCAGTCTGGCAGATGTCGTACAGAGAGAGGCTGGAAAAGCTGGATTTGCCTTCCTTAGAGGAAAGGAGAAAGAGGGGCGACATAATTGCAGTGTTCAGGACCATGGTGGGAGTAGACAAAATTGACAAAGAAGGTCTGTTTGTATGGGATAAAAGAGTAACAAGAGGACATGGAATGAAATTGAAGAAGCCAAGCTGCTTGAAGGATGTCAAGAAATATAGTTTTCCTTATAGATGTATAGATCTGTGGAATAGCCTGGACAAAGAGATCGTCCAGTCTAAAAACTTAAACGAATTTAAAGCTAAATTTGACTTACTGAGAAACAGAGATGGGACCCCATGAGCGTAGCTCATTTCCTGTATATCACAATAAGGTAAATTAGGCAAATACACACACACACACACACACACACACACACACACACATTGGTAGTATGTGGGGTGCCCACCATCCACTCACTCGATTTAGTGCTGCTTTGGGTGTCTGCCCTTTCCTGGTTCCTGTCCAGTAGCCGTGACAGCATCATCACTGCACAGCTAGTGAAACTTGGCTACTGGAACCCGTAGACTATTATGGCGAGAGCATTTGCTGCTGCCTGCAACCCATTAAGGGGGCATTCGACAGCAGATCCGAGCCGCCAGGAACCCAGAAGATCAGGGGAACTGTGCGTTGCTTCTGTGTGAAGGCTGTGTATGGTTTCTTCACACGCCAGGACACCGGTGCCAATGTTTTCATGCACAGCCGAGCTATCATTGCATCCAACACACGGCACCTCCAGTGCCCTCTTGGCGAGGGTGAGACAGTGGAGCTCAGTTTCTCACCGTCACTTAAGGGTACTGAGGCTGGGGATGTCTCTGGGCCCAAGTGGTGTTGCTGTGCAGGGCTCTGCCTATGCACAGCGACGTCCCACGGTCTGGAGACATCGGTCCTTGGTGCTCTGGGGAGATGGACACCATCATTGCATTGTGCATCACGACAGTGACAGCTTTCTGTGATGACAGGGTGGCTTTGTGCATTCTTCTCCCTCAAATCTTCGGGGAGAATGGGCTGCCTCGTCTTGTCATCCCTGAAAGCTTTGCCTGTGATGTCTGTCCCGCCACTCATCAGGAGCGTCGGCCCCAGCCACAGCAGCCTGTCCAACCCTGCTCGACACCGCGGAAACAGCTGCAGTTGGATGTTCTTCTTAACAGGGCGACAGCCATCACCACTACCGCTACCACTGTTGACGACCTGGCACCAGAAATGGAATTCGAACATACCACTGCTACAACCACCGTTCAAGTCCAACCTCAGCCGAGGAGAGACGGGCCCCTACCCACGATCGTCGGGAGGCCCAAGATCCCGAGGACCCTCCCTCTTCACCACCAAGATTGCTGCTGATGGCAAGGGTGACCCAGCCATCAGTGATGTTCCTGCCTCTTCTGCACCACCCAAGAAGAAGAAGGCAAAGTGTCGGGGAAAACGCTGAAACACCACCACCGTGGGACATCATATTGCGGCCATTTTACAGCCGCTAGATCCGAGGACTGCTTCCCAACTTGGCTCCAAACAGGACGCAGAGCTTCCTGACATCATCGATGATTATACCAAGCCTAGCAAGCAGGCTGACGACTATTGTGACAGCAACACTGCCCTGCACAAAGTGCTGGTATGGGCCTACACCTCCAACCATCTCACCTATTAGCAGGAAAACATTATTGTAGATGCCTCTTTCCTTGATCCACAAGGTGCAGTGGTGATTCACTTTATCGTCACCTACTTTATTTCCCCATATTAAACCATCAACTCTGACGGGCTTATTCTGCCCATGTCATCCCATATCTTTTGGGAGACAAATCTAAAACAACAATGACAACATGCCTTTTCCCCTCTTCCTTCCTTCCTTTTCTGTCTTTCTTTCCATCATTCTTTCCTCTTCCTTCTGCCTCTTGGTGATTTTGCACTCCCTCTTCTGTCTTTCTTTCCTTCCTTCATTCTTTTCTCTGCCTTCTACCCATGGGTGACTGTACACTGAGTGACAAGTCAAATGGTTTCCTGTACACCAGGAAACCATTTACTATGCTGGGTGGTAACCATATAACCAAATTATGGTACCTTGTGGTTTAGTGGGTAATTAAGGCACTCCAGCCAGAGTGAGGTGGTGTAGGTATATATCCAAGGGGTGGTTGGGGTTTATTGCTTGGGTAATGCCACTCTGGGATGAGTGAGGCTGGCCACTCATCTTAAATGTCAGGACCAACTTGCCTAGCCCCAGGCTCCTATGCTTCTCATGGGACAACATAGGATTAGATGATATATATATATATATATATATATCTATATATATATATATCTATCTATCTATCTATTGCCAGACGCCTCAATCCCGTTTGGGGTGGCCACAAACAAATCGCCTCCAAGTCGCCCTGTCCCCCGCCATTTCACTCCCCCGCTCCCAACTCACACCCCCCTCTCTCATATACCTCGCCACCCCCTCCCTCCATCTCAACCTCGGCCGCCCCCTCCCTCTTCCCCCCTCCACCTCACTCACATACACTCTCTTAGATGAGTCTTTCACCCTCCATCCTCTCCACATGGCCAAACCACCTCAGTATGTTCCTCATAGCTTCCTATCACATCCACATCAACACCACAACGCTCCTTTATATCCTCATTCGTCAGCCTGTCTCCATGTGACTCCATAGGCTCCTCTTAAATAACTCATTTCCTCTGATATATATATATATATATATATATATATATATATATATATATATATATATATATATATAATATATATATATATATATATATATATATATATATATATATATATATATATATATATACATACATATATGTATGTATATATATATGTATATAGATATATATATATATATATATATATATATATATATATATATATATATATATATATATATATATATATATATATATATATATACAGTATATATATATATATATATATATATATATATATATATATATATATATATATATATATATATACAGTATATATATATATATATATATATATATATATATATATATATATATATATACAGTATATATTTATATATATATATATATATATATGTATATACAGTATATATATATATATATATATATATATATATATATATATATATATATATATAGTATATATATATATATATATATATATATATATATATATATATATATACAGTATATATATATATACAGTATATATATACTGTATATATATATATATATATATATATATATATATATATATATATATATATATATATATATATATATATATATATATATACAGTATATATATACTGTATATATATATATATATATATATATATATATATACTGTACAGTATATATATATATATATATATATATGTATATATATATATATCCATCCATCTATTCGTCCATCATCCAGTCCTACATTGCCCATTGAGGAGCGTAGGAGCCCAGGGCTAGGCAGTTGGACCCAGCATTTAAGACTAGAGTGACCAGCCTCACTCATCCCTGAGTGGCATTACGTGAGCAATAAACCCCGATCATCCCTTGGATATAAACCTTCACCGACTCAATAATTACCCACTAAACCACCAGGCTCCAAAATTTGGTCATATGGTTACCACCCAGCATAGTAAATGGTTTCCAGGTGTACAGGAAACCATTTGGCTTGTCACTTAGTGTTGAGTCACCCACAGGCAGAAGGAAGAGGAAAGAATGAAGGAAAGAAAGACAGAAGAGGGAGTGTAAAGTTACCCGTAGGCAGAAGGACAAGGAAGGAATGAAGGAAAGAAAGACAGAGGAGGATGGAAGGAAAGAAGAATGGAGGAGAGGAAAGGGCAGACACCCGACAGCAGCACTACAGCGAGTTAGTGGATGGTGAGCGCCCCCACCTCCCGCAATATGTATATATATCTCTATCAATCTATATATATATATATAAGTAACTCCTCATTTTTCACTGCTTGGTTGTTCCGCGTGAGACGTGAAACGGCAAAGTGTGAAGTCAAGAATCAATGGGAAAAATAGAGAAGCGTTCCGGTGGGACACGTACCTACCCTAGCAGAAAGCACCATAACACCAATAGAAAGTACTGTAACACGAGACAAGCCCTAGCCAAAATTAAATGAAGTGTTTGCTAATTCTAAAACATCATAACACAATAAACATGTACCTGAAAAGACATTAAAACTGTTATAAAGAGCTGCAACACCAAACATCCTTACTAGATATAAAGTGAAGACGGGCTTGAGTGGCAAGTGAAGGTGGGTTGAGGGTGGATAGGTCTCATGCTGAGCATTTGTCAGATCATTGCTCTCCAAATACTAAATGATCTTGTCCCTTAGTATCTTCTCGAATATCTTTATCATGTGGGAAGGAGGGCCACAGGTCTGTAGTTTCTTGCTTGACTCCCATTGTCACTAACCAAGAGAAAACTGCCACTTTTCACCAGATTATTTAATTTTTGACATCAAAGTATGTCAACTAAACCACGGTCATTTTATGTGCCCTCTTTGTCACTAAAAGGAAGGGAGAAATTATAACAACATTATTTTACTTACTGCTACAAGGAAGAGAGGCTGTAATAATAGTCAAATAGAATAAAAAATTGGTGGGCTGAGTCTACCATCTCAGTTGTGGGACGGTTATTATTCTTTCCTTCCGTAAATATCGAACAGCTTTATTTTACATCCATATCATGTATTTGTCCATCAAAACAAACATAAATAGTGTTATGAGAAACATGTAACAATTTTTCATTAAGAAATAATATCATGAGGCTGAAGATCGTACATACGGTACATTACGATCGTAAACAATAACAAACTGACGTGTGTCTACTGCTCCGCTGGACCTGCTGTGTATTCACGACACGGCTGAAGATTGTACGTTACTATCATAAACAGTAACAAACACGTTGTCTACTGCCCCGCTGGACCTGCTGTATAAAGATCATGGAAGTCTGTTGCATAGAAAAATGGACAGAGCCTAGACAGAGTGTCGGTAGGCATCGTCTGCTGAGTTTTGGCTGCCGGCTGGGAGCGGTGAAATGTAGGGAAACTAGCAAATTGTGAGACAACTCGGAAACTATTTTTTCTTGCACGAAAAAATGAGGCGTTGAAGTAAAATTCGTTGAAAAATGAGGAATTACTGTATATGTGTATATATATATATATATATATATATATATATACACACTTTATCTATCTATCTATTGCCATATGCCTTTATCCCTGGTACGGGCTGGCTACAAACATATCGCCTCCACTTCACCCTGTCCTCCGCCATTTCTTTGCCCTGCTCCCAATTCACACCCCCTTCTCTCATATACCTTTCCACTCCATCCCTCCAACTCATCCTTGGCTTTCTGTATATATATATATATGTACCGTAAAAGTTTTCTAATCTGAACGGCAGGGGACTGAGGGTTTTTTGGACTATTGGGAGGGACCTTTGAATCGTTAGAAATGTGTACGTGATCATTAAATAAACACTTAAAATGATATGGATTATTATTTTAGACACCGGAAATGCAAAGAAGTGTAGCTGAATAGTTGCAGGCATGTACTTCCAAGTCCAAGAGTAAGTCCAAGCCAGAAAAGTCCTAAGATAAAGCGCAAAAAAAAAAAAAAAGTTTCGAAAAATTTCCCCTTGAAAGGTTTGGAGTTTTGGGGTATTCGGATGATTGGTGGTGAGATTGAAGGACTGTTACTGTATACCATATATATATATATATATATATATATATATATATATATATACTGTATATTTATACATATTTATATGTACACAGTATATATAATGTCATGGATGGTAGAGGAACACCTTCACCTGGTGCCACAGAACCATGTGGCTTGCCTAATACAGTATGCAAACATCCTTCAGCTTCCTCTCTGTCTTCTGAAAGGAGGATAGTGGATTGCAAAAGATGGGCATTGCCGACCTGCATCCTACCATGTTCATGTCCAGATGGGCTGGGGCATAACAACAAATATCAACATATATTGTATAGATAACATAGTAGTGGTTGTTGTTGTTGCCCCAGGTTCACCTGAGCAGGAACATGGCAGACTGCAGGCTGAAGTTGCCCTGCTCTGGAGTCCACCATCCTTCTTTCAGAGGAAGGAGAGTGAGTTGAGAGGTGTTTGTTTAACCAGGTGGAATTGCCTGGATATATTGTATGCCATCACACAAATGGACCCCTCCAACAGTATAGATAACATACAGTACAAGTGAATATTAACAAGCCATATGCAGAAATAATTTCATAAGAAAGAAGTTGTTGGATGTCTCCTTAAGTGGTAGGAATATGAACCATTGAGTTGAATGTAAACATATTATACTAAGGAAGTGTATTCTGTGATCCATGTACTTTTATCTTGAAGAGGGGTAATAGAGAATTGAGTGTTAACATTTGTCATCATAGATTATAATACATACAAGAGAATGTGCCATATGTAGATAAACTCTGGTTAACCGTTTAGTATGGTGATGTATTTTTATAGTTTGTTCATGCCACGTGTAGCTCTTGATAATATCATTTAACTAAGGAAAGACCTACAGTATATTAGTTAATTTATAACTGACAATTATATGTAACCCTTCATCTTTCAAAATACTTTTCTGAGTCTATAATTGTCTGAAGATAGTATAAATAAAATAAAAAAAGGCAACCAAATCCAAGGAATTAAGGAAGATCAGTGGAACTTTTTATGAAAATGAGAATACAGCCCATAATGTTAGATAATGAAGCAAGTTTTGAAGGCTTCTATATAAGCAGATAGACAGGTCTACAGTGTTGACACTTCCCACTGAATTGCCGTACTAACAATTAATTAGTTTAAGTAGTTACTGTATACAGACTGTCATTTTGTCCTGTAGTGCATTGCATCCATTGTATTTTGCTTTTTTTTGTGTGTGTATTTACCTATTTGTATTTACCTATTTGTAGTATACAGGAATTGAGCAATGCTCGTGTTGTCCTGTCTCCATATCCACATTTATCAAGTCTACCTTTACACACATGAATGTTTTTCTCATGCACCACCTCTTTGTCTAAGCTGTTTCAAATATTTAAGTATTTACCTAATATACCTAATTGTGATATACACGGAATGTACTATGCCCGTGGGTTTCCGTCGCTGTTTCTCAATAAGTCGAATTTAGCTTTAAACTCGTTTAAGTTTTTAGACTGGACGATCTCTTTGTCCAGGCTATTCCATAAGTGTATACTTCTGTAAGGAAAGCTATATTTCTTGATATCCTTCAAACAGCTTGATTTTTTCAATTTCATTCTGTGTCCTCTTGTTGCTCTCTTATCCCATACAAACAGATCTTCTTTGTCAATTTTATCTACTCCCACCATGGTCCTGAACACTGCAATCATATCTCCCCTCTTTCTCCTTTCCTCTAAGGAAGGCAAATCCAGTTTTTCCAGCCTCTCTCTGTATGACAGGTCTGTCAGACTGGGGACCATCTTGGTTGCTGTTCTTTGTATTCTCTCAATCTTGTTTATATCTTTCTTTTTGTGTGGGGACCACACTACCGCAGCATATTCTAACCTGGGGCGGATCATGGCCACTATCAATTTTTTCATCAACTCCTCATCCATATAATGAAATGCTACTCTTATGTTAGTCAAGAGTTTACAAGTCTCTCCAACTATCTTGTTAATGTGCTTTTCTGGTGACAAACTATCTTGGACAAGCACTCCCAAATCTTTCTCTTCTCTCCTTTTTGTGATTAATTCATTACCCAACAAATAATTCAGTGATGGCCTCCTGGTACTTTTACCCATTTCCAATATTTTACATTTCTTTACATTAAATTTCATTTCCCAAGTCCGGCTCCAATTGTGTATCCTATCCAAATCCTCCTGCATTATTTTACAATCCTCCTCAACCTCTACCTTCCTCAAGATCTTTACATCATCAGCAAACAGACTTGCATAACTGTTCACTCCATCTACCATATCATTTACGTAAATCAGGAACATTACTGGCGCCAACACTGAGCCTTGAGGGACTCCACTTGTTACTTCCCTCCATCCAGGCATCCTATCCTTTATTACTGTCCTCATTTGTCTGTCTCTCAAAAAGTCTCTCATCCATTCCAGAAGTTTCCCCTTTAGTCCTCCTATATATTCTAGTTTCCACATTAGTCTCTTATGAGGTACCTTGTCAAAGGCCTTCTCTAAGTCTAAGTACACACAATCCACCCAACCATCTCTTTCCTGTACCACGTCAACCACTCTTGAGTAAAAGCTCAACAAGTTAGAAACACATGACCTTCCACTTCTGAATCCAAACTGACATTCAGCCAAAATATTCATCTCTTCCAGATATTTTATCCATCTGTCTTTCAGGATTCTCTCACACAATTTTGCGACCATGCTGGTTAGAGACACTGGTCTATAATTCAGGGGTTCTTCCCTGTTTCCTCCTTTGTAAATTGGTACCACATTTGCCCTCTTCCATTCTTGTGGCACTTTCCCCTCTTCCAGTGAGCATACGATTAAACTGTGAATTTTATCCGCCAGTTGTTGTCTGCATTCCTTCAGTACCCAGTTAGAAATTCCATCAGGTCCTGGGGCTTTCCTTACATCTTGAGCTCCAGTAAATTATACACTTCCTGTAGCTCCACTTTTATATCTTTCATCACCGGAACATTTCTAATCACTCCCTCCCCTTCCACAAGCTCCTTTTCTTTAGTGAAAACTGACTGGAAACGTTTGTTCGTTATTTCTGCTTGCATCGCCGCATCCTTAAAGACCTCTCCTTCTATTTTCAGTTTGGTGATTCCTTCCTTTTGTTTCAGTTTGCCATTAACAAATCTATAAAACAGTTTGGGTTCATTCTTGCATTTGTGTATTATACCTTTTTCAAAATTCCTTTCTTCTTCTCTATGTATTCTTGTGTATTCATTTCTTGTTCTTTTATATTCTTCCTTTGTTCTGTTGTTACCTCTCTTTCTCCAATTGTTCCACGCCTTATCTCTCTCTTTTTTTGCTATCATACGCCTTCTATTAAACCACTCCTTTTTCCTGTTTCCTTTCCCTCTTACTCTTGGTACAAATTTTTCCACTCCCAAATTATAGAGGTCTAGAAAGATATCCCACTTCCTCTGTATCTCTCTTGTTTCTCTGAATTTTCTCCAATCCGCATTTTCAAAAAAGTTTCTCAATCCTGTAAAATTTGCTTTCCCAAAGTTGTATCTTCCCTGTCTATGAAGCTCGTCTCTTGGCTCAACGTTCCCTATTAACGTCTGGAACTCAATGACCACATGATCACTTTTTCTTAAAGGACAGAGATATTTCAATGATTCTTTTACATCAGGTTCTTTGGTGAACAGTAAATCTAACCTTGCTGGTGTGTCCTCACCTCGAAACCGTGTCTCTTCTTTGACTCATTGCGTCGTCACATTATTAATTATTATATGTAATAACATAGTGCCCCACAAATCCTCGCCGCCTTCCGAGTACCATTCCTCCCAGTTCACCTCTTTACAGTTAAAGTCACCCACCAAAATTATATTATTGCTTTTCTTAATTATTTTTTGGAAATAGCTAGCCATATCTGACAACATCTCATGGTATTCGTCATCCTTCCATGCTCTCATCTTTGGGGGAACATACACTACCGCCATATCTCTCTTACCATAATCTCCAGTTTCTAATTTCATATATATCACTTCAGCCCTGCCTTCTCCCATTTCCACAGTATCTACATTTATGTTGTTCTTCACTGCTATCATCACTCCTCCTCCCTTTTTTCTCTTCTGTCTTTTCTCCACAGTTTGTATTTACCATCTCCCAAATGAACATCAATATCTTCACTTAATTTGGTCTCTACAAAGCACATGACATCAGGTTCGTGTTCTCTCAAGAAATTGTTAATTTCGATCCTTGTCGATATGAAACCATCAACATTAGTATATATCACCTTCAAATTATTTTTGACGTTTTTAATACCCTCTTCTCTCCTACTCTCTGTCCATACCACTTCCTCAACTTCTGATCTTTCACAGCCATCCCCCTTAGATTTCTTCCCTTCTATTTCCTTAAATACCATTTCCTTACTTTCTTATCCAATACTCTCCCCAAAAAAGTACAGGTATTACATTCTTCCTCTGTCCTCTTATAATTTTTTTCCTTTACTTCTTCCTTTAATGATTTTAAAACTTCTCTTTCTTCTTCATTCAGATCTTTTCTTATTATAATATTTTCCATCCCTACCTCTTTGCTTAATTTCCAGGTCACTTTAAGTATCTCATTTATTACACTTTCTGATGTAAACTTGACTCTCATTGGTCTTGTTTCCCCTTTCTTGTAAGGCGCTGTCCTCCTTACTTCCTCAATTTCTTTTACCCACTTGTCTCCTTCGGGGTCAATGTTGCTTAATATTCCTCTCACCAGGTTTGTGTCTCTCTCGAGTCTTACGAACCTAACCTTTTCTTCCTTTTCCTTGTTTCCAAATACTACCACACATCTGTTCCTTTCTACAGTTTCTCTCACTATTTTCTCTTTTTTCTTCAGTATTTTCACTACATTTTCTTCCATTTTTTTCTTGTTCATTTCCCTTTCTTCCTGGATGATCTCTCTTAAGCTGACCACTTCTTTCTGTTCTTATTCTACGTGTGCCCACTTTGCCTTATGTTCTTCTAATACATTACTCACCTTCTCCATTTTATTAGTACTCTCTTCTGGTTTCCTCCTCAGTTCAACATTTTCACGCTTCAAATTTCTAATCTCTTTATTTGCTGTTTCATTGGATTGGATCAGACTCTGTTTGGTAGTATCCGTATTTTCAGACACATCCTTTATCACTAGATTCTCTACTTTCTTCTCAAGTTCACTAATCCTCATAATTAATGTTTTAACCAGGTCCATGACATTGGTATTTGTATCAAATCCTTGAAATTCGAGTCCCTCATTGTTTACATTTTCGGCCATGTTTGATGTTGGTTAAGTACCAAAACAGCTGTTACCGAAAAAAACCCACAAACATTCATGTATACTCTAGCCAATAAAACTTTACATTTTTGGTAGTCTATTAACTTTCATTAATTTTAAGTTTAAAACAAGACCTTAGGAGACAGGACAGACAATATTCCTGAAACTACTTAAGGTTAGCAGCGATGACTGGGACGTCTGCTCTCTCCGGCTGTTTCTCTGTGCGTGTGTGTGTTTTTTTTTAAGGTTCTAATTGTTTTGATATTATTTTTGGTGCTTCATGGTATTTTCACTGCATGGTAACTTTATGGATTATGCATGATCATTTTATAAACTTTATTGTGAAACTGAGAGAGGGTGTTTGCAAAAGCTCCTTGGATATAGTAGATGCCTCTTTTCTAATATAGACTAAGTCTGGTTAAAAAAAAAATAAAGTCCTGCTTTGCTTTGAATACCAGTATACAAAATGTTTTTTAATTCTGATAACAACAGATGTGTAATAGTGTATATTGTATGGATATGTAAGGCCCCTATACTCTTACCTTATGCTTTGGTACAGTACAGTACTGTACAGTATTGTTTGTATGCGATTTGATTACTTGACTTCAGCATTTTCCTCGAATATGTAATTTAAAGCTGCAAGTTAACCATTTTCTTTTAATTTTGTGCATTTACCCCTTCAGCCTGAGGACATTACACACACACACACACACACACACACACACACACACACACATTTATACTGTATTATTTATTCTCTCTGCTGCCAGATGATTTTCCACTTGACTAAGGGATCTTGAAATGGTCATCAAAAGCAGTCTCCAAACTTTACAGTTCAAAACATCTCATTTGAATAAGGTCATTGGTGGTAGCAAGAATAAGGTAGAAACTGTCATCATAATAAAGGTGTTAAATTATTCATCCTTCCTTTATCTGTTAAAACCAATTTTCTTGTTGATACTTGCAGCCCATACCGTACACGTGTAAGACCAGCGGTGGAGCCGAGCCGTGTGAAGGTGTCTGGGGCAGGAGTGTCAAGTAAAGGCATCCCAGCATCCCTGCCTACCGAGCTTCTTATAGACACCAATGATGCAGGACCAGGGGACCTTCAAGTGTCTGTCATGGTAGGGATGATGATTTTGTTTAATTTAATTAATTAATATATTAATTTATTTGTTTTGTTCATTCATTCATCATTCATCTTCTAATCCTGTGTTGCCCCATGAGAAGTGTAAGAGCCTTGGGCTAGGCAAGTTGGTCCTGACATTTAAGATGAGAGTGACCAGCCTCAGTCATCTGTGAGTAGCATTATGTGAGCAGTAAACCCCAACCTTCTCTTGGATATAAACCTACTCAGACTTAATTTGATTGGAGTACCTTAATTACCCACTAAACCACCAGACGCCTTAATTTGGGTATTGTACAGTATATGGTTACCCCTAAGCGTAGTAAATGGTTTTCTGGTGTACAGGAAACCATTTGGCTTGTCACTCAGTGTAGAGTCACCTGTAGACAGAAGGAAGAGGAAAGAATGAAAGAAAGATAGACAGAACAGGAGGATGGAAAGAAGGAAGGAAGAGAAGAGCGGGCAGGGACCCAAGAGCAGCACTACATTGAGTGAGTGGATGGTGAGCACCCCCACCAACCACTAGTTTATTTTTTTATTCAGTTAATTTATTTATGTTTTTAAAGTAGCATAATTTCTTAGTCCTGAGGTAGGAAAAAGAGGTCAGTGTGATGATGATAATTAAGATAGTGTTTTCATTATCATAGTGAGATGTGTTCCAAATGCTCTTTTTTTTTACCACACAGCTGATGACTCTTGCTTCGTAGGTGTACAGTAAGTCTTCATTTTATGCTAGGACTGTGTTCCAAAATAGCATAACTTTTTCAGTACAACTGGTACTATAAATTGGAGTAAATCAATGATTCTGCATTATAGCTAGAAGTGGAAGTTTGAAAACATTTTGCATTAATTTACTGTGGACTGAATTGTAAAAGTGTAAAAAAGGGGGGGGGGGCATACAAGAAGGACTGACTGAAGTTTGTCGATAGAGTAGAGCACCTCTGCTTTCCTTCTGTGCAGAGTATTTTCTGAATAATATCTGTAATCAGTTAAGCAGCATGTCTGTATCACTGTTTGTACCCATCGTTGTATGATAGATGTATCTTGTTTGTTGAAGCTAACATTTCAGTGATTTGGTTTCTGTTTGGTGAAGCAGGAATTTTGAAGGCTTGAATGAGAATATAGAAGTGTAGTATGTTCACTGAGCATTTTTTTAATAGTTCAGTGTTTATTGCTTTTCATTTCCTATTTCTTATACCTGTTTTGTGATATCCACCCCATTTTTAGTGGGAAATAGGTTTAGGATGATGATGATGGTTATGATGATATCACCAAGAAATTGAATATGGTCTCTTCAGATTGTATCCATGAGCATTGTAATGGAGTTAGTTTTCACACACAGAATTAACACAGTACATTATTCAGATTGATGTTTTCAGAGTTAAATGAATCTTTGCTGTACACCTTGAAAATAACAGTGAAGATAATATGGGATATAACTCTTTCCAACAGGGCCCAGATGGACACCCAAGGAAAGCGAAGGTGATTGATAATGGTGACGGGACCTACATTGCCTCCTACGTACCAGATGACTGCGGCAAATACAAGGTGGCAGTGAAGTATGCAGACCAGGACGTTGCTCACTCACCCTTCTCTGTTCAGGCTTATGCTACTGGCAAGGTTTGTGTCCCTGAACTGGTACCTCATGGCATATTGATGATACCATGTCCACTTTAACCTCCCCCCCTCTCTCTCTCTTTCTCTCTCTCAGTGATGGAAGCAGAAGTGCCACTGCAGTTTTTCCAGAAGAATAAAGGTGATGATGATGATGATGATGCAAGGGGAATCCTTGTATGGTGGTCCATGTACAGATGCAGTGTTTCTTTTTTGCAGTATTGAAAAATACATTAACTGAATTCAGTAAGATAAGTTCATTTGTTTCAGTAATGATAATGCCCAATGAAAATAGAAATACGTTTCATCCTCAAATCACATGCATGGATACAAATATCAACACTGATATATGAAAAAAAGGTAACTGTTATCTTGAGCATTGTAAATCTAAAACATTTTGTGCTTGCATCTGTCTGATATGGTTCACATGGTAACAATAATAAAATGAAGCCATCTGTTGTGAGTCAGAATTCTGAGTTATGCGTAAAGGTGTCAGGAAATTGTGTTTGGGTGATGAGACAGATGGCTCATATTTCAGTCTTGGGGCTTCACAGGAAATTTGATGAAATTCAGCCATTTGCTGTTGTGGATAATGACGTATACCAGAAAATGCGGTGACGGTTAATTCAGAGTTTATATAAAGGTAGCTGTTGGAAAATTGGTGCTAATGTTTTTGTGTATTGATGGCCATGTTAATGTTATCCTGTCAGTAATGAGGAAAGTGTGCATCATCATAATTTGCCTTTGAGCTATGTGAAATACTCTGCAAAAGAAAGAAAATCTCTGCAAAGTTAATATGGCTAAACTGTAGTACTGTACTTTCATGAATGCTCATTGGTGTATTTTGATTCATAAGTACTTGTTTGTAACTTCTTTATCATTAGTGTTCATTAACAGTTTATCTCTCTTTACCCATTCCTAGATACAGCTCTTTGCCTTTACTCTTAATACACCATTTTTCAGTCTGAGATTAGCGTTTTGGTAAAAACTCCTCAGTACCAGATAATTTTCTACCTGCAGTCCATATAATACTTAACAGTGTTTACTTTGACTCTGCTCTACTACTATTAGTAAATATGCCATCACTCCACTTGGTCAATCCTTATTATATCTGCTTCCACTCCGCTCCTTTCCCCCATCACTTCACTGAGCTGTACTTCTTGTGTTTACCTCTACTTTAGTTAGCTAACAAGTAATCATCACTCCACTAAATTAGTCTGATATTATAAAATTACATTTGCCTTTGCTCCACTTAACTGTTCCATTACATCAGCCTTTATTTAGCTTAACTGTGGTATTCGTATCATATCTCCATTCACTTTGCATTGTCCTCTTTCACCTCCAACAAAATATCCTCCTTTAATTCCCGTATACAGGCTGAAAAGTGCAAGATCACCGAGGGCATCAACCACTCACTGAACATTGGGGAGGAGTATTGTATCACTGTCAATGCCAAGAATGCTGGCAATGGGGCAGTCACATGCAGAATACGCTCAACTTCTGGCAGGTATGTCTCATTGGCCATTGTATGGTGCTCTACAGTACAATGAGTCATTGTTGTGGATTTTCCGTTTAGCAGAGTGTCATCATTTCATATTCTTTTGCTTTCTTACTTTTCTTTACTATTTCTGGATCCTCCCTCCTCCATTTTTTAGTTACCTTAGAAATTGGATTAGGATGATGATGATGATGACAACAACTCTGTTGCCTAAAAATTTACCTTGTAATGGTGCTCTGTTAACTTTGTGTCCATTTTATGTTCTTGATATTTTGCTGTAATTCTTCTATGTTTGTGGTAGGTGGGGGCGCTCACCATCCACTCACTCGATGTAGTACTGCTCTCGGGTGTCTCCCCTTTCCACTCCTCCATCCTTCTTTCCTTCCATCTTCATCTGTCTTTCTTTCCTTCATTCCGTCCTCATCCTTCTGCCTACGGGTGACTATACACTCCCTCTTCTGTCCTTTTTTCCTTCATTCTTTCCTCTTGTTTCTGCCTGTGGGTGACTCTACACTGAGCGACAAGCCAAATGGTTTCCTGTACTCCAGGAAGCCATTTACTACGCTGGGTGGTAACTACACAACCAAATTTTGGCGCCTGGTGGTTTAGTGAATAATTTAGACACTCCAATCGGATTGAGCCGGTGAAGGTTTATATCCAAGGGGTGGTTGGAGTTTATTGCTCACGAAATGCCACTCAGGGATGAATGAGGCTGGTCACTCTCATCTTAAATGTCATGACCAACTTGCCTATCCTTGGGCTCCCACACTCCTCATGGGGCAGTGTAGGATTGGATAACGGATGGATTGATGAATTCCTCTATGTTGTAAACGAGCTGTTGTTTTACAGTATTGAGGAAAACTGGCTTTATGCCATGACCTGCTGTAGTTCTGTGAGAGCTGGGTATTGCTAATGCATTTTGACTTTTTTTTTTTTTTTTTTTTTTTCACCATTTATTATTGTAGCTTATGCCTTTATTGAGTATTCTTGGTATTTTTTTGTACTGTGCTTCCTGTTCTTGTTGGAAGGAATTGTAATTCATGGTGCTGATACGTGCCCTTTGATTTTGTATTTGTTATAGTTATGTAAGGGAAGGGAAATCACTTAGCAATTGGCATCTAATACATTCTTCCTCACACAATTTTTATACCCAGTTGATTGATAGGGACTGTAAAAAGTTTCTTAAACTTCCAATTATTGTATGCATATGATTGAGGTGAGTCATGGCTTGATTAAATTTACTCTACTCATTGTCGCTGTCATATTCATCATCCTGCTCTAATTCCTGCCTGAAGATGTGGTAAAGTCACATCCAAAAACAAGGAATGAGAATATAACAAGCTCAGTGGAATGGGGCATGGAATCAGTTACACATCATTCAAGTACATGAAGTCTTGGTTCAACTTACACATCATTCAAGTACTGTACATGAAGTCCTGGCTCCAACTCACAAATCATTCAAGTACATGAAGTCCTGTCTCTAACTTACAATTCCCCTTTTATTCATTTGATATAATGCTACCTTCTGATGACTCCACACTGAATAACAAACCAAAATTCCCCCTCAACCTCAGGAAACCATTAATTATATTGGGTAATAACCATATAACCAAATTTGCAGTTCATGGTTTTATGGGTGGAGGCACTCCAGCCAGATGTGGCCCATGATGGTTTATATGCAAGGGGTGCTTGGTGTTTATTGTTCATGTAATGCCATTGAGGGATGT
This sequence comes from Coenobita brevimanus, assembly GCF_032717465.1. Lineage (NCBI taxonomy): Eukaryota > Metazoa > Arthropoda > Malacostraca > Decapoda > Coenobitidae > Coenobita > Coenobita brevimanus. Next base: position 29,160,550 of record NC_137018.1, read on the forward strand.
TGAACTTGTCATTCTTGCCCTTTTAAGTAGCATTACCCACGTTCTCTATGCTCCTGGTGAAGCAGTAGGGTCTCTATTCTCCTGGTGAAGCAGTAATGGATTAGATGACTGATACTTCATCATCATCATCATCATCATCATCATCATCTACTTCTGTGTAGCCCTATGAGGAGTGTAGGAGCCCGGAACTAGGCAAGTTGGTCCTGACATTTAATATGAGAGTGACCAGCCTCACTCATCCCTGAGTGGCATTACTTGAGTGTTAAACTCCAACCACCCCTTGGATAGAAACATGCACCAGCTCAATCCGATTGGAGCGCCTTAATTACCCACCAAACTACCAGGTGCCATAGTTTGGTTATATGGTTACCACCCAGTGTAGTAAATGGTTTCTTGGTGTACAGGAAACCATTTGGCTTGTCACTTAAGGTAGAGTCATCTGTAGACAAAAGGATGAGGAAAGAATGAAGGAAAGAAAGACACAAGAGGATGGATAGAAAGAAAAAAGGAAGAGAGGAAAGGGCAGGCACCTGAGAGCAGCACTACATACAGTGAGAGGATGGTGAGTGCCCCCACCCACCACTATGTCATTTGGACACAACAAAGAAACCACCACTACAGTATACAAGAAATACATACGTTGTGATGAATTATGCAAGCCCTGCCTGGGCTTCTAACCTCACCAAAACACACTACAACACTCTATAGGCCATACAGAACAAGGCCCTAAAAATAATCACAGGCTGCACAGCTACTACACCCACAGACCACCTACATCAAGAAACCAAAGCCCTCAAAGTCAAGGATCACCTAGACATGAGAGGCACCCAGTTTCTTGCTGCAGCCTTCACAACCCACAACATCCACTATATTACATGGCAACACATTCACCCACACCAAAGAACATCAAAACAACACCCAGCACACGATACCATATACAAATACTGTCATCTCTTCCCCCTCGCCCACCTCAGACCAGCTTCCAGAAGCATATCCACATTCAGATCACTTGCCGCTCCATTCAGTCACTTATAGACAACACACAGCTGCATGCACGGTCTCCTGACATCCACCCTTCTGAATCCCGTCTCCCTCGTGAGGACAGGGTCCACGTAGCCAGGCTGAGATGTGGACACCATCCAGCCCTCCTGAATTATCAGAAGAGGCTGGATGACTCCGTCGCTGATGCCTGTCCAGGATGCAGCACAGCACCCCATACTATTAAGCACATTATGGAAGACTGCATTGCACACAATCACCTACGCCAACAACACAACATACACTCATTGAGAGCTCTGTGGGAAAGCCCGGTCTTGGCCTTGGCCTTCCTAAGGGACTCTGGGCTGTTCAGCCAGACTGCCTAGGGAACAACTACTACTACTACCACTATATCAGATACGAGTAGATTAGATTCTGTGTAGTTATGTTCAACATACAGCTGTTGAGTAGAATTAGTGCACTGACTTAGAAGTTAAAAAAAGGAATTCCGTGTGAATATCTGTGCATGGATATTCACCCCACTCAATCCCTTCATCAGTTTGTTGAGTTGTACTATTTCAGATTATTTAATAACCTCAGAGGAAAATGTAATGCAGTTATCTCTCTTGTGTCCAAACTTATATTATTCAGTCCTCAACATTTTCTGAACCTCCATATTGAATAATTAACAAAATTAATAAATAACAACAAATACACAAAAGAAGGACATTAAGTAACAAAATTAATAACAACAAATACACATAAGAAAGACATTAATTAACAAAATTAATAAATAACAACAAATACACAAAAGAAAGAAGTTTAATTCATGTTTGTGGCGGTACTCGTGCGTGGCTGATAGGTGGCAGAGCCAATTGAAACAATAACAAATCACCCAAGCCGCATTGCCTCCAGTTGATGAACCTGCCGCCCCAGTGCTTAAGGCTGGGAAAGTCAAGGAAGCTTTTGAGACCCTTATTGATTACTGTGAGCACCCAAATGCTATACAACCTTTCCAAAAGGCTTCAAGCTCCCTCCAGGAACTTTGTGACCTGTTCGTTAGAAATCAGAGCAAATAGGCGTTCAATTAAACAACAGTCAACACCCTCTTTAAGCTGACCACTCCTGTAACATTGCCTTCACTATCATGCAACCAACCATCCACCTCAACAGCACCTCATCCAACCACAATGCCCATGAGTGACGACGACACACTAGATAAGTAAAATCCATCCTAGACAGTTTACCAACCAACAAAGCACCAGGCCCAGATGGAATTCCTCCAATTGTTTTGAAAAAGTGCTCCCCAGAACTTGCCTCTGTTCCAGCTAAACTGTCCAGACTATGCATACGTACCTCTTCATTCCCTAATTCATGGAAAGAACCCAGTAGCCACCCAATTCCAAATTAAGAAAGTTCCTCTGACTCCTCTGATGACCGACCAATAGCTATTGCATCCTCTCTTAGTAAAGTATTTGAAATTGTAATTAATAAGCACATATTTAAACACCTGGATTCCAACAACTTAATTAGGGATAGTCAATATGGTTTTTGCTATGAAAGATCCATCATTGATATACTCAGTCTCCTGACTCATACTGTCCATCAATCAATTGACCAATATTGGGAAACTTATGCAAGTAGCCCTTGATATTTCTAAAGCTTTCGACAGAGCGTGGCACCGTTCCCTGGCATCCAAACTCCCTTGCTATGGACCAACATCTTTTGTTCCTCTGCTTTTCTCATAACTCGGTGACAGAAAAATAAAAGTAGATGATGTATATTCCAATTTCCTTTCAGTTAATGCCAGCATACCACAAGGATCAGTTCTGGTGCCAACCCTATTCCTAGTTCATATTAATGATCTCTTATCTGTCACCCACAATCTCATTTATTCATATGCAGATGATTCAACACTTCACAGTTCATTCACACTCAAACACCCATTTACAAAGTTTGGTATCTCTAACTCTCAACTGAGTTCAGCCATCTCCATAAATGAAGATTTGTCTAAGGTCACTGAATGGGGACACAATAACCTTGTCATTTAATGCTAGTAAAATCAAATATATACAGTTTACTAATAGACAGATATTGCCAGATTTGTATATTACATTCAGTGCTACTAATATTCCTATCTCCAAAAGTATTGAAATTCTTTGTGTTTCACTTAACAATGCCCTCAGCTGGACCTCTCATGTTAGATCACTTGCTCAAATTGCCTCAGAGAAACTTGGATTATTGTATAGAGTCCATAACTTCTTCACTGATGAGCAGTTTAGCTATAATTTATAAGCCATGTGCGCTTTCAGCTAGAATATTGCTCACCCTTGTGGAATGGATGTGGAGAGGTTGCATTAAAACAACTAGACAAAATTCAGAACAAAGCTGTTGGAATTATTACAACCCTGCTGCTACAAATAAACTTCCTCTCCTACAAGTAAAAAGGAATGTTGCCTCATTTGTATTATTTTATAGATACTTTTTATGGCAAATGCTCAGATGAGGTTGCATCCATTGTGCCACCTCTGCATGTATTCCCTCATGCTACATGGGCATCTGGTAGTGCTCATGACTGGAATGTCACATAGCCATATTGCAGAACTTCTCCCTATCAGAATTCTCTTGTTCCCTGAACTGCATCTCTCTGGAACTCGCTTCCCCGGAGTTGTTTTCCTCCAGACTTCAGCCTACAGCTGTTCAAGTCCAACTGTTACAGATTTTTTTATGAATGGAGGATGCCAGTAATCTGGTGTATGGATTATTTTTGCATTCATTTTTTTTTTCCTTCCTCTGTTCTGTTCTCTCTTTCTCTATAAAAAAAAAATACAGTATTGTACAAGCTAAGCTTAGTCAGCAGAAGTGGCAGTAATTTTAAACCCTATAATCATCCATCACAACACCTCTCCCCGGATCATAGCTCCTTGACAAGAGAAAAGCTTTGAACTGCCCTGCAAAAGATTCAACAGAAGTCAGTTGCCTCGAAAAAGATCGACTGGAGAAATATGACTGGTGAATTGCTCAGTTGCAAGGTTTGGTGAATGAGTTTTTAGGGAATGTGTAAGAAATGGAATTTAAAGGTGAATGTAAGGAAGAGTAAAGTTGTGATCTTTGAGAGAAATGAAGTCACTGAGTGCATAGTGAGGTTGGATGATCAGGAAATGAAAAATGTGAGTGCATTCAAGTACTTGGGTAGTGTGATAAGTGAGGATGGAGGTTTAAAGGATGAAGTGCATGAAAATGTACAACAGGGAAGAAGGTTGCTGGTTCTTTGAAAGCAATGATAAGAAATTGGGAAAAGAGCATGGCAGTGAAAAAGTCATTGCATGATAATATTGTAATGCAAACTCTGACATATGGAAGGAAAGTTTGGACCTTGTTGGAAGGACACAAGTCAAGAGTGAGAGCAATGGAAATAAGTTATTTGAGAGGATCATGTGTAGTTAGAGTACATGAAGAGGCAGACTGACAAATAAGGAAGTGAAGGAGCATTGTGGTGAGGATGTGGATATGAGAGAAAGTGTAAGAAAAAATACATTGAGGTGGTTTGGCCATGTGGAGAGGATGGAAAGCAAGAGATTAACAAGGAGAGTGTATGTATATGGTGGAGGGGGGAGGGAGGAGGAGACTGAGAATAAGATGGAAGGATGGAGTGTAGAGGTATATTTGAGAGGGGGGGTGTGAGCTGGGGGGAGAGCAGCAAACTGGCAGTGGACAGGGTGACATGGAGGTGATTTGTTTGTAGCTACCCCTTTAAGGATTAAGGTGTCTTGTCATAGACAGATAGATGGAAGTGCTCAAGGCTCGTGAAGGTGCAAGAGGTCAGTGTCGCTATGTAAAATAACACTTGTGAGCGCCAGTGAACGTTTCAACAAATCATCAAGATTCTATGGTTCACCAGGCAGAAGAACTTTGAAAGTAATGAGAGACAGTTTAAATTCTGTTCTTGCCCTTACTGTTAACCAATGTAACACAGAGTTAAGGTAGTTGGGGTTTTTGTGGGAAGGCTATAGATAAGCCTTGCTCCTGGGTACAGCACGGACTGAACCTTCTGTAGTAGATTGTCTGGAAGACCAGTCCATAATGAGCTGCAGTAAGCAGCTCAAGAAAAACCATTATATGGACCAGTGTTAAGAGGCATCATCTATTTAGAAACTGTTTTACAGAATGCAAGCAGTATCCCTGCTTGTCGTATGAGGCGACTAAAAGGGTTGGTGGTGGGTTAGTGCCCCACCCCGTAAAAAGAACTAACTAAACAAGCAAATAAAGCGCCATGGATCAGGTTGGCGATAGCCAATACCCTCTTCAGGCATAAAATGATCCACAGGTATACATGGCGAGTGATGAGAAGGGTGGGTGGTGAACTGAATGAAAGGAAGGCAATGATTGATTATGTGTGTGTAGATGAAAGGATTGATGAGAGTGTTTGCTTGTTGTTTGTTTGAAGGTGTGATGTCTGTTGTTGTGATGGTGGCATGTGATTGTGTAGTGTTGCTGTTGGAGAGTGTGATGCTGTTTAGTGTTTTGTAGAGTTTGCTGGTGTTTGTTTTGTGGTCAAGTGTTTGGAGATAATTATTCCAGTTTAGTGTTTGCTGTTCTGATATTTTATTGTTTATTTGGGTGTTGAGTTCTTGTATTTGTCGTATGGTGTCTTGTGTATGGGGTGTTGGGAAGTGTCATAGTGTGTCCCGTTGGCTGATGAGGCTTTGAATTTCTGGTGTGAAGTTGAGGGTGTGTCTCTTTCTGTTGCCTTTAGGGATGTGTCTTTTGTCTGCATTTTGTATAATTGTATTGAAAGTGTGCACAGCGGTGTTGATGTTTGTGATGGATGTACTGTTTAATGTTTCGAAATGTTGTTCTGTTTCAGTTGTGAAGGCGTCCCAGTTGGCTCTCATATAAATAATGTCTGTGGCCAGCTGAGGTGATTCTGGTTTTGGTAGTGATGTTGATTGGGAGGTGATCAGATCCAAGAGTTTTGACCACTCTCCAGTATGTTGTGGGGGCGAGGTTTGGGAAGCAAAAGGTAATGTCTGGGGATGATGGGAGGAAGAGGGCTTGGTGTGGGATATGGGTATGTTGATGGAGATTATTCCGTATGAAAAGATTACCTGTTTGGGATTGTAGTACCAGCCCTCTGTCTGTGTCAGGGTTGTTGACATGCCAGGCTTACACCTTGTCATTGAAATCACCACCCAGGATGATGTTGGGTATGTTAGTGATGTGGTGTAATTGTGGAGAGTAATTGTGTGGTATTGTGGGGGACGACTGGAGGGGGGAGTGTATGTGTTGGCGATTGTTATGTGTGATTTGTTACCAGTGCGTATTTTACATGATTGTATTTCTGTTGTGGTGTCATGTGGGGGGAGAAGTGACTTTGTGTGTGCACTGGTATCTGAAATATTGATTGATTTGTGTACCAGGGTGATGAATCCACCGCCACCACCATCGGCCCGGTATTGTCGAAGCCGGTGCAGGTTTATATCCAAGGGTTGGTTGGGGTTTACTGCTCATGTAATGCCACTCAGGGATGAATGAGACTGGCCACTCTCATCTTAAATGTCAGGACCAACTTGCCTAGCCCTGGCTCCTATGCTCCTCCTTGGGCAACATAGGATTGGATGATGGATGATAGCTTATTGGTCCAAATACAGTACAATACAGTAAATCATACATCATTGGAAAGGAAATTTATTCTGCTACGTTATGGAGCAAAAAATATTTTTTATTGTGAATTGTTTTTTTCTTTTTTTAATTTTTTTTTTTTAAGTAAAATTTTTGCATGTCGGCAAAATTCTACTTGCTTTTTTTGCATTTTATTTTGTGTACAGTATATTACTTTAACATAGTATGGTATAGTACAATTACTAAGCTTCAAAATGAGATCAAATTGAGCTCTCCGTGATGAATAGTAACTTTGCTGTGAGTGGTAGTAGTAAACCATCTCTGCATGACTTCGCACAGTGCCTCAGCTAAAGTCTTTCGCCACAGCAATTTTTTACAAGCACCCCTGATGGAAAAGGGTTAAGTGATGTAAGCACATGACTTCTTGTGCACTGTGATTAGGGTTTGACTGAGAATTCCTCATTGAACGAAATATTGTCCAATTAATTTTGTGTATGAGATATCTTAGTCGTGAGAATGAAACAAAATTAGAAACCAGTTGGGCATCAGAAACAGAAGTTGATTTAGCAGTCACATTCTTCTGACTAGCTGGATATAACTTTTTTTTCTATCATCACTGCATAAATCAACCTTACTTGGTAATAATTTGCTCTTTAGGCTTTTACAGTGTAAACAACGGCCTTCTTGCAGGCACACAATGCAGTTGCGTCAGTTCGGTCTGTTGCAAGTGCCACTCACGTTCAGTTTTCCTACGTTGTTTATGCAAAGAACTGATGGATGGACCAGACCAAGGAGAATTATCACATACAGTGGTTATCTTTAGTACTTCAGGACCGTGATGGTCAAAGATAGACTTAAGCTAAAATATATATTCATAAAATCATCAGAAGAAAGATCAGAAGAATCATTGCAGTTTAAGCTTTGATCAGCTTTGCAACAAATCAGATCATGGTCAATATTCCAATAATTTCTGAGCCTGTTAATCTTTTTATCATAAGGGGGTTTCAAGATTTCAAAACCAAAAGTGATCAAAGTGTGGTCCAAGATGAAAGGCTCAATTGAATCAACCTCCACATCAAAAATGTGACTGCAGCTAACTGGGGATAAAATCAAATGAAGGCTGTGTCCCAAGATGTGGGTTGATTGACGAATGTTTTGAAAAATTATTTTGGTCAATCAATGAGAAGAATTTGGAAGAAAAAGTTTGCAACTGAGGATTGTCAATGCTGTAATTGAAATAACCAGAATCAAGCAGTCCACCAGATTTCAAAGAGAATGCTTCGAGATACTGACCAAACTCTTCTACAAAACCTCGATCAGTGCCGGGATGACTGGTTAATATATGATTGTAGTTGGTAGTTTGCTGAGGGAAGTTTATTAAAGTTCCATAAATTCAAACAGTGATGAGATAAAGTCTGAATTTATGTAAGAAACATTTGTTAATGCCACAGAGTATATGAGTGCTACAACTCCACCTGGATGGTAAACAGCAGGCCTGGAAATACTTATTAAATATGTCGTAGATAAAGCATTGTTAACATCAATATCGGATTCATACAGCCAGGTTTCAGTCAAACACAGAATATCAAACAGGTGTTGATTTAGAGTTTCATTAATACAGAGTATCTTCGTATGGATGGAATGAATGTTTTTAACTATGAACTAAGTTGGCATTTTTTATTAATCCAATTCCTATGGGAAATCATAACTGGACATACTACTAGATGCAAAATGAGCAACTGACTGAGCTCATTCATCATCCAATCTTACGTTGCCCCATGAGGAGCATAGGTGCCCGGGGCTAGGCAAGTTAGTTCTGACATTTAAGATGAGAGTGACCAGCCTCACTCATCCCTGAGTGGCATTATATGAGCAATAAATCCCAACCATCCCTTGGATGTAAACCTGCACTGGCTCAATCCAGTTGGAGTGTTGTAATTACCCACTAAACCACCAGGCGCCAAAATTTGGTTAAATGGTTACCACCCAGCGTATTACATGGTTTACTGGTGTACAGGAAACCATTTGGCTTGTCACTCAGTGTAGATTCACCCACAGGCAGAAGGAAGAGGAAAGAATGAAGGAAAGAAAGACAGACTTGATATAGAATTCTCTTCTGTATGGCTTATGGAAAAGCAGTTTATCCATTGTAATTACAATCTTTAGATTTATGGGCTCCAGGGAAAAAGAAATGGAGGGGGGGGAGTTCATGGTTCTTTCTAGCACAGTTCTTAGATGTGACCAAAACCCTGGCAGTGATGACAATAAGTAACCCAGAATCTGTGGAAGGCATGGCTTCCTGTGAGACCTATATAGACGTACCTGGTAATTGCCCTGTTCAGCAATGGAGAAGTGTACTTCAGGAGACATTTTAAAAACAAAAAACAACATTATTTGTATTATTCTTACTTCTTGTAAAGAAGAGGTTCAGAGTGCAAACATGCTCCGTAAGCATCTTAATTTTGTTGTTCCTGTTCAAAATGCTAGGAATGATATCTGAGTTATCCAGGGAGAGAGAAGCCTGTTATGGTCAGTCATCTATGGGATCATTTTCTTTGGTTCAGATACAAAGTAAACATGATCAAAACCAAAATTATTCAACACCTCATTTGCTTTGCTCTTAGCCTCCTGGGAAGGAAATTTCATTACAGGTCCACCACCTATAGTCAAGAATATTTCTGATGTTGTCTGTACTAACATGACCTGTCCAAGCATTCACCTGATCCTTTGGTTTTATGACTGGTACCTGCTGGTTATGAACAGTTTTCATTTCACCATAATTACTTATCTCCATGATGACTTTTGCTAAGTCTTTCTTGCTGTCCCCAAGGCTTTTTCTAAGCACCCTGGCAAGTGGCTTTATATGAGATTGCCAGGCAACCCTAAGTGAAGAAACCTTTGTCCCCAGTGCCTCTACTTTGCTAAAGATGTCCCTTGTTTTCTCAAAGATTGGCATTGTCACTTCCAACCAGATCTGTCCTGGTGTTAGAGCAATTTCCTCCAATGGTGGCAAATCAGATGAAGAGGGATAATCGGGATATTATGGGTGAGCAATGTGTGAAGAATGATGAAGGAAGGGTAGTGGTGAACAGTGAGGATATTAAAGATGCATGGAGAGAGCATTATACCTGGTTGTTGAATGAGAAGTTTGACTGGGACAGAGAAGGTTTGGAGCCAGCAGATCCAGTGTCTTGCCCTTGGCCTTTGATTGATGCTGCTACTGTGAGTGAGGCAATAGGCAGGATGAAGGTGGGGAAGGCAGCAGGTGTGTCTGGGTTGGCTGCCGTAATGTTGAAGGCCTCAGGAGATATAGGGGTGAGGTTAGTCACTGACCTGATAAATATGATTATTTATGAGTGTGTTGTCCCAGATGATTGGTTGAAGAGTGTAATTGTAAATGTGTATAAAGGGAAGGGTGATGCCCTGGAAAAAGGAAATTATAGAGGTATAAAGCTTTTAGATCAGATAATGAAGGTAATGGAGAGAGTTTTAGAAGGTATGATTAGAGAAAGAGTGAATATTGATGAGATGCAATGTGGGTTTATGCCAGGTAGGGGGACCACTGATGCCATATTCATTGTTTGACAGCTTCAGGAAAAATATATTGGTAGGAGAAGGGATCTGTATTTTGTTTTTGTTGATTTAGAAAAGGCCTTTGACAGAGTCCCTAGAGAGGTGGTGAAGTGGGCAATGAGAAAGCTTGACTTGGAGGAGTTGCTGGTTAGAGTGGTTATGGGTATGTATGTGGTTGCTCGCACCCAGGTAAGAGTGAATGGAGATTTGAGTGATGAGTTTTCTGTGAATGTTGGTGTGCATCAGGGGTCAGTTTTGAGTCCCATGTTGTTTATCATGGTACTCGAAGCCCTCTCACGTGACCTAAGAAACGGACTCCCATGGGAGATGTTGTATGCTGATGATTTGGTGTTGATTGCAGAGAACGAAAGGGAGGCGGAGGAAAGGTTTAGGAAGTGGGGAGATGGTATGGAGCACAAGGGCTTAAGGGTAAATGCAGATAAAACAAAAGTGATGATATCTAGGGTTTGTGATGGTATTGTCAAAGATGAGGGAGAGTGGCCATGTGCAGTTTGCCACAAGGACGTGGGAAGTAATTCTATTTTGTGCAGTGTTTGTGATAAATGGGTGCACAAGAGATGTAGTGGTATCAGAGGTAGACTGCGAGATAATGCTGATTTTATGTGTATGGTGTGTCGGGGAGAGCAGGTGGAGATTGTCAGGCGTTAAAGGATTGAACTTGCTGGTGGATCTCTTGAGTGTGTGGGAGAGTTTTGTTATTTGGGAGACATGTTGTGTCCTGGAGGTGGGGCTGGATCTAGCTCTGTGAGTAGGGTGAGAAATGGTTGGAAGAAGTTCAGGGAGCTCTTACCTATTTTGACATTGAGAGGGCTCTCCCTAAGTGCTAAGGGATCTTTGTATGCAGCATGTTTTAGGAGTGTAATGCTGTATGGTAGGGAGACCTGGGCAGTAAAGGAGGAGGATATTCGCAGGCTCAGACATACAGAAAATACAATGATTAGGTGGATGTGTAGTGCGTCCCTGCGTGCAAGGTCCGGGAGGGCTGGGTTTATGATGGAAGAGTTGAGAGGTAGGATGGGACTGGAGTGTATTGGTGTTGTGATGAGGAGAGGTAGATTGAGATGGTTTGGACATGTGGAGAGGATGGGGGATGATAATTGGGTGAGGAAGGTGAGAAGTGTTAATATTGGGGGTGGGGTTATGAGGGGTAGACCGAGAAAGACATGGGACGTGGTCATTAAGTGTGACCTCAGGGTTAAGGGACTGAACAGGGAGGCTGCAATGGATCATGCAGTGTGGAAAGCCGCCATTAGGTGACCAACGCCGACGCATGCAAGCATGTTGGAGCCTTAAAAAAAAAAAAAATGTGATGACTGTTACACACTGGCCTCAGAGCCAACAAAAATCCAGCCAGTGACTCCTTTTTTATTAATGGGTAAAAAGTCAAGACTTTTGCAGGAGAGATTAAACCACTTACTACAGTTTGCACACTTCAATGTTTATGCAGTTTTAGTTAAGCTTTACTTCAGTGAGGGCAATCATGATTTTGGCTTGTGTCTGATTAGAAAATTTTTTATCCCCCTCCTCCCCAAGGAAAAGAAAGTAGTGAGAAGACAAAAGGTAAAATATATATATTACCTGGGGTTGTTATTGTTGTTGATGAACCCTGTCTGTCTGCCTGTTCCAGCAGACCCATCAATTACAGGCAAATAACTGCCCCTGCATTGTTGTCCCATGCAGTGAACCACTGCTCCCTTGTGGTTAACAGTGTCCCACAAGTGAGGTGTGGGGAAAAGTGTGGAGGTTTGTCTGAGCAAACCCATCATCCATGGGCAAGCAGCCATCCTTGCTGGGTGGTCCTTTGTAGTGAACCAATATTCCCTTGCGGTAAGCAGCACCCCGCAATATTGAGGCAAAGGGAAAAATGTGGAAGTTTGGTTCCTGGATAGATGCTGCATTTGTGTCTCTCCACCCAGTTAACAGGGGCACCATAACAAGCTCCACATCACCCTATTATATGGTTACATGGTTACCACCCAGCATTGTAAATGGTTTCTTGGGTTGCAAGAAAACATTAGGTCTAGCACTCAGTGTAGAACCACCTGAAGTGGAAAGAAAAGTATATGTAAGTGATAGGAGAAAAGGGAAACGTTCGAAGAGAGGAGGGAAGAAGACACAGAAACAGAGTGATGGAGATGGCGGAAGAAGTAGGCAGCATTACAGCAAGTGAGTGGATGATGGTCATTGCCACTTACCTGGGGTAAACCCAAGTAGTGCCAGAACCATTAATCCTACCCTAATTTAGGGGAAAAAAGATAAATAATGACAGGAAACAAAGACAAGAAAACAAAGAAAAAACGCAAGATATTAAGCAGCATCCTTCCGATTGGTTGCACTTGCATAGATGCAAAGTGTATTAACATTGCCTACGTTGTAATAAGGGAAGAGTTAGTTGCTAATACAATAACTTTTCGCTATAACAGATAGCAAAAACGGATGGTTGAGCCTTGCACAACAGCACACCTCGGATTTACCTTATTGATTATGATACTGTACTGCCAGTGTGCAGATCTGAAATGATTGCACTGGGAAGAAGAAAATTACATCACTGAAGAGTCTTAGCTTCAACAGAGTAAAGGATTTTTTGAGAACATGGGGAATTAGTAATTTTAAGAGAACTGCAGAACTATATTTTTGTGACTATAACCTCCAGAATAATGTATGTTCAAAACTGTTGCAAATGGGAGGATGTAAAATAGGATAAAGGATGGATATGTAAATAAAGGAGTGATGCATAAAGCTGGAAGTGAGCTAATGTAGAGTGAGCGTGAGAGAGAGAGGAAGGAGCAGATGTGGATTGGTGTTGTGAGGAGGGTGGATGAATGATACAGGGAAAGGAAGAAAGAAGTCAGCCAAAGTAGTGAAGACATGGAGAAGCAGTGCTTTTAAATGAATGCAGGAAGGGTGCAGTGAAATAACAAGAGGTAAAAGGAAAAAAGCTTGAAAGAAGTAAGGATGTAACAATAAAAAAAGAAAATGTGTAAAGGAAGAATGGATAGAAATAAATGAAAGAGTGAAAACCAAAGGAGGAATGAATGAAGGTGAGAGTGAGTTGGTGAAAGAAGGGACAATAGTACAGAGGTGGAATGAAAGAGAAAGTAGAGGAGAGAATAAAGTTAAGAATATAGAGAGGAAGAATTGGCTGATCTCGAAATGAACGGATCTTGAATTTGGCTCTCTTTTGTAATGTTTTTGTTTTTTCTTGGAAGGAATGGTGTGCAGGCTCCTGCCATTGGTTCCTTCTTTCTTGCATAAAAAAAAAAAAAATACTGTGAAGATGTGAAAGAAGAGTACAAAGGAAAGCAAGCAGTAACAGATTTATTTTTCCTTTCCAGTATGTTTGTTACAGGGTAAACTCTAATCAAGGTAACTATTCGGTGAGTCAAGTGCAAGGATAGCAGAGCAGTAAAGCTCAGGGAAGAAGGGTAGCAGGAAGATGAAAAAGTGAAGGAGAGTGTGAAGGAAGGAAGGAAGGGGAAGAATGTTTGCAGCAGATTGACATCGAGCATCAGGCATACACATGATGATCAGACATACAGAAAGAGATTGAAGGAGAGATAGAGAAACTGATACAGATACGTACAAGTGCTTGTGGGCCCTTCGGGCCCTGTTGCTCTTGCTCCTGCGGAGGGTTGTTGCACTCACTTTCTCGTGCTTCGCACTCATTTCCTTGCGTGGGAAACACTCAGTAAAAACGCTCAATTCGGCGGCTCTGATCGCCTAAAAAGTATAGGGTCATGGCACATAGCTCAAGTAGACTCGATTTCTAAAAGTCCCGGTACCGAATGAACTGTTTTCCGAACCAAACTTTGATTGCTCTTAAGTCTAATAAAAAAAATAATCAATCGAGAAAGCCATAAAAACTCTACAGTGAACGCAACCCTAATTTCACGCACTCTCGCCGGGAGCGACATTTTTTGGTCATACCTGTACTTTGATCGCTCATTAAATATAGTAAAAGTTTTTCAGTCGTGTTGGGACCAAGTTTTTTCACATCAGCGAATTTTTTTATTTTTGTGCCAATTTTGGTGCAATTTAATTGTGTAGTTTTGGCTGCCCAAAATACACATACACACACACACACACACACACACACACACACACACACACACACACACACAAAATTAGTGAAATGGCAAGTACAGTAGTCAACCACGAGAGTATTATGGAAGAGTTCAAAAGTGATACAGAGACAATTAGGCAAGTAAGCAGTCTGATAGATCAGAGCAGTGATATTGAGAAGATAACACAGGTGAATGAAGCTGTGCAAAGCTACAAAAATGATGTGGAAACCACATGTGCTGAAATGGTGAAAGTAAAGAAAGACTTAGAAACAAGGGTGGAAGAAAAAAGCATTAAAAAGGAAGTGAAAAAAATAATCCAAAACAATCCTAAGTTAGTCAGAGATTCTGTAGATATTAACAAATTTATAGTAATCACTGGTATAGAAGAGGAATAAGTAAAAAACAAGATCTCAAGAGACAAAAAGGAGATGGCAAATGTAATGGGCATATTGAAAGAAGTATCAGAGGAAATCTGTAGTAAAGACATAGAGGAACACAAAAGGTTAGGGATATACGAGAGAAGTAAATCAAGACCCCTAAAGGTAACCTTCCAGAGTGTAAACACCGTGGAGGAGATACTAAAAAATGCAAAGAATATTATGGAAAAAGAGGAGTTCAAAAATGTATGGATAAAAAGATGCCTAACACAAGAGGAACTGGAATTACTGAAAGAGAAGAGGGAGGAAGCAAAAACAAAAAATGAGGGAAGATCAGAGGAGGAACACATTTTTTTACAAAGTAATTGGATTGCAGGTATGAAAGTGGTACATAAACAGGAGGGAATAAAAAGGAGGAAGGTAGTAGAACCAAATCATGACAAGTATATAAACAAGATGATTAAGTTGATGTACTCAAATGTGGATGGAATGGTATCTAAATTATTAGAGATGAATGATTAAGTCAGAGAAAATGAACCACATATAATATGCTTAACTGAAACAAAATTAACACCAAGGTTATCGAATGACATCCTAAACTTAGAGGAATATAATATATGGAGAAGAGACAGGAACTTAAAAAAAGGAGGAGGAATTATAATAACTAAAAAAAATCTAAAAGTCAAAGAAGTAGAATTATATATACCCTCACAAGTAGAACTGATTGCAGTAGAGATAAATACATCTGAAGGGAAAGTAATTGTAGCCAATTTGTACATGCCACCCAGATCAAACACATGGGAAAGAGACGAATATGAGGACCTGGCAGAGAGTACAATTCAGAGTTTAAGAGCATTGCTACATAAAATGGAAGAGAAATAAAAAAGAATTATACTAACTGGAGATTTTAATACAAATATAAATTGGAATACTCTAGATATAATAAGCCAAGAAAGCTGATGGGACCAAAAGCCCCCTTGATCTTGTGCAAGAATTTTTCCTAATGCAACATGTAAGAGAAAGCACCAGAAAAAGAGGACTCGATGTACCCTCAATGCTAGATCTCATATTTACTAGACAAGAAAACGATATTGACAATTTAATATATCACCCTCCATTTGGCAAAAGCTACCATGCAGTACTAAATTGCAACTTTAGGATTGCATATGACATAGATAACAGCAATGAAAGCTACAAAAAGAGCCTGAACTATAAAAAGGGAAAGTATCATGACCTCAAGAAGTACTTCTTAGAAATAGCTTGGGAAAAGGAGCTTAGAGGACAAGATTTAAATGCTATATATGAAAAATTCTGTGAACTTTATGAAATAGGAGTCAAGAAGTACATCCCACAGCACAAAGAAGCAGAAAAGAAAATAAAGAAATGATTCAATACAAAATGTAAAAAATCAAAAGAAAAAAGAGATTTGTTGTGGAATAGATACAGAAGACACAATAGTGAAAGGGCATATAATAATTACAAACAGGCAAGAAACGATTATACAAGAATGAGGAGGGAAGCCCAAAAACAGTTTGAGGAGGATATCATAAATAAAAGTAGTGATCAACCAAAGCTATTTTACAGCTACATCAGAAGCAAAACCAAAGTAAAAGATAAAAACAATCCATTACGGACGATGGAATCATCTGTACACAAGAGAAGGATATTTGTGAAGCACTAAACAAGAATATCCAATCAGTTTTTACAGAGAAAATTTTTTTTTAGAGGGATTATGTGGAACATGCATGATCAACCAAAGCTATTTTACAGCTACATCAGAAGCAAAACCAAAGTAAAAGATAAAATACAATCCATTATGGACGATGGAATCACCTATACACAAGAGAAGGATATTTGTAAAGCACTAAACAAGAATTTCCAATCAGTTTTTACAGAGGAAAAATATTTTGAGAGGGATTATGTGGAACATGCATGCCCACACATACTACCAGATATACAAACATCAGAAAAAGAAATACAGGAAGAGCTAAGCAAATTAGACAAAGGAAAAGCAAATGGTCCTGATGAAATTTCATGTTGGGTGCTATGTGAATGTGCAAAGGAGTTAAGTAAACCATTATTTTTAATTTTCAAGAAATCCTTGAGTCAAGGTAAACTACCTGATATCTGGAAGAAAGCAAACTTTGTTCCCTTATTCAAGAAAGGGAATAGACAAAAACCACTTAACTACCGACCAGTATCACTAACCAGTGTTGTAAGTAAGGTATTAGAAAAGCTTGTAAGAAAAGCTTGGGTAAATCATCTAGAAGAACACAATATAATAACAGAAAGACAGTTTGGTTTCAGAAAAGGAAAATCATGTGTTACTAATCTGTTGAGCTACTATGACAGAGTAACAGACACATTACAGGAAAGAGAAGGATGGGTGGACAGTATCTATTTAGATTTCAAGAAAGCATTAGACACAGTACCACACCAAAGACTTTTATGGAAACTATACCATCAAGGAGGAATTCGAGGCAAACTGTATTGTTGGATGCAAGATTTTGTCATGAAAAGAAAAATGAGAACAGTACTAAGGGGAAATTACTCATCATGGAAAGAAGTGACTAGTGGAGTACCACAGGGCTCAGTGCTGGCACCAATCATGTTTTTAGTGTATATAAATGATATAGATAGTTACACTGGAAATGAAACCTATCTAAATATGTTTGCAGATGATGCAAAAATACAAAGGAGAATTACTAAGACAGACTCTTGTAAAGAGCTACAAGAAGAATTAAATAAACTTCATGAATGGAGTAATACATGGCAAATGGAATTCAATGTGGACAAGTGTCATGTAATGAAGTTTGGTAAAAGTGGAAAAAGACCTGATTGGGTTTATATGTTAGGAAATAAAACCCTACGCACATCAGAAAGAGAGAAGGACCTAGGTGTGATTGTCAATAACAAACTATCTCCGGCTGACCACGTCAGTGGGAAGGTACGGAACATGTATACACTGCTTGCCAATATGAGAATAGCATTTATATACATAAATGAAGACATGCTAAGAAAGATAAGAACATCATTCATCAGACCAACCCTGGAGTATGCATCCGTAGTCTGGAGTCCTCATCTCAAAAAACACATAGACAAGATTGAAAAAGTTCAAAGGGCCGCTACAAGATGGGTACCAAGCTTAAGGGATCTGAGCTATGAAGAAAGACTAAATAAACTGAATCTACCAACACTGCAGGAGAGAAGGAAAAGAGGTGACATGATTATGCTATATAAATGCATATCAGGGAAGGAGAAAATAGACATAAATGATTACTTAACGTATAGGGAAGCATCAGCAAGAGGACACTGCAAAAAATTGCATAAGAAGAGAGGTGATAAAGACGTAAGGAAATTTAGTTTCCCAAATAGAGCAATTGATCAGTGGAATGCACGACCGAATGAAATAGTGTGTGCCAAAACAATTCACAAATTTAAGGATATGTACGATAAATATGGTTTAAGACACGGGACAGTATGAGGTTGACTCATTCCTGTAAAGATACAATTAGGTAAGAGCACACACACACGGCTACTGCTGTAGTATATTAGATATATAGATAGACAGATAGATAGGTAAAAGAGAGGGAAGGAGTGAGTAGGCAGGAGTAGGGAGAAGAGGAAAGTATTGAAGTGGAACTAGATTGGGGAGGTTGGGGGTAGGGGAAGATTTAGTGGTTCTCTTTAACATATAATGCACCAGGTAGCCTGCAGGGCCATTTGACATGCTGTATTGCTGATTGGTTAGTGTGCTGTACAATGTTCGCCTTAACTTGGTGGAGATATTTGTCCATTTGTAGCATATATCTCGTAACTGTGTGGCACAGTAAGGTAACACTGCTGCTCTGCATTCTTTCATTGCAATTCTTTATGACTGGCATCATATTTTAGTGTTAATATCATGGTACTGTAGAGCATTCAAGGTGGAGAGATGGCAGCTTAGACCAGGTGAAAATGGACAGAGTATGATATCAGACCTGGATGATCACTTGGTTAAAGGTTTATTATGTATGATGTCTCTTCTAGCATCATTATATGGTCTGTGCACATTCAGTATAATAGTGTTTGTAATAATGAGAAGTAGTAACAGTAAATACTAGTCCCTCATTATACTTTGAGAATTGTAAGAGCCTAAGGCTAGGCTGATGTAGTCCAGAACATTTTTCAAGAACATCTAAACCTTTGAATCAGGTGATGTACTATGTTAGTTACTTGCAGACAGCTTTATTAATCTAAAAGGACACATCGTGAAAGCTACATTTAAGCCCCTTTGTTTGACAAGTCTGTTGTAAGCTGAATGAGATTGTTTAGAGGTAGCAAAAATAAACTACAGAGAACATCTTGGATTGAAGAGGTTAAGGGTATGTGAAAATGATAATTATGATGAAAATTGTCATCAGCAGTCATCTGTTACTATTCCTCTGTCATTAATTACCCCTTAAGCATGGGTGAAATCCTTTACTGTATAGTTTATTTTTCCTGCTACTCTACCAGATGATTTTATACACATTAGGAAAGTTCTTACCCTGCCCTAAGGTGGAAAAGCAGGGCCAGATGATGATGATGGAATTTTCTCGAATTGAAGAATTTATTATGGCTCCATCCAGCCCCTTCACTTTAAAAAGTCTGTCAGGAGTTGGTAGGAATACATTAAAAAAAAACATCCCTTGTCTCAGTAGGTTAACCATCTCCTCATTGTTCAATTTGCCCACAGCGACCTTGACATTGACATCGAAGACAACGGAGATGGGACTTTTAGCATTTACTACACAGTCAAGGATGCTGGAGACTACACCCTCTCAGTCAAGTTTGGGGGGCAGCCAGTTCCAGAGGGATTCTATTCATTCACTGTGAGTACAAGTTTCTTTATCTTAATTTTTCTTTCTTCATTCTTATCCAGCTGTCTTCCTTTTTTTCCTCCTCCTTCCTCATTCAGTTTTCTCTGTTACATATTTTTTTCTTTCTAGGTCTTGTACCTTGTCATTGTGAGTACAGAGTACTATACTGCTTTTACTCTAGCTTGGCCTAAAATTGCCATCTCCCCTTCTTGAATGCTGATTTGATACATTAGATTAACACGAGTGTGATACTAGTCATGAAGATGTGCTAAGGGAAGGATGTAGAGCTATAGTATTGCCTTGTTTTGCTACTGAACTACACGAAATAAGCTACAAAAATACCAAAATCTGTTCTACTGAACTACATGAAATAAGCTAAAAAATACCAAAATCTGAGCCAAGTTGAAGTAAAAGGACTGTAGTACATGTATTTTTCTTTTTCTTCTTTTTCCTACATTTATTTATTTTATTTATTTTTAAAAGATTTTCACTATCTTCTTTCATTATTTGATTGTACAGTAGTAGCATATTCTCCATGTTTGGCTTGGATTGATACGGTACATGAAATACTATACTCAAAAGTGAGTGTAGTTAAAGTTTCATATTTTTCTGGCTCAGGTAAGTGTTGCAGAGTATTGGAGCCAAGGGGATTATTTGTATTGCCGTATACCCTTTTGTATTGAAGGAATGCCTGACTCTCTGAACCTGTTGTAAACACTACAAGTCTCTCAGGTGTAACCTTAGGTTAGCCTTTGCGGATGTTGAGGTAGTTTTGCTGGAAGTTTGTGACTATGGTGACTGGCATTTTTATCACAGGTGTGCTTCAAGAAGGAAGGAAGGAAGGTGACAGAGAGAGAAAGAGAGAAAGAAGTTTTAAAATCATTAAAGGAAGAAGTAAAGGAAAAAAATGATAAGAGGACAGAGGAAGAATGTAATACTTTTTTTTGGAGAGTATTGGATATGAAAGTAAGGGAATGGTATTTAAGGAAATAGAAGTGAAGGAAACTAAGGGGGATGGTTGTAAAAGATCAGAAGTTGAGGAAGTGTTACGGACTGAGAGTAGGAGAGAAGAGGGTATTAAAAACGTCAAAAATAATTTGAAGGTGATATATGCTAATGTTGATGGTTTCATATCGACAAGGATCGAAATTAACGATTTCTTGAGAGAACATGAACCTTATGTCATGTGCTTTGTGGAGACCAAATTAAGAGAAGATATTGGTGTTCATTTGGGAGATGGTAAATACAAACTGTGGAGAAAAGACAGAAAAGAAAAAAAGGGAGGAGGAGTGATGATAACAGTGAAGAACTACATAAATGTAGATACTGTGGAAATGGGAGAAGGCAGGGCTGAAGTGATATATATGAAATTAGAAACTGGAGAGAATGGTAAGAGAGATATGGCAGTAGTGTATGTTCCCCCAAAGACGAGAGCATGGAAGGATGACGAATACCATGAGATGTTGTCAGATATAGCTAGCTATTTGCAAAAAATAATTGAGAAAAGCAATAATATAATTTTGGTGGGTGACTTTAATTGTAAAGAGGTGAACTGGGAGGAATGGTACTCGGGAGGCGGCGAGGATTCGTGGGGCACTATGTTATTAAATATAATAATGAATAATGTGATGACGCAATGGGTCAAAGAAGAGACACGATTTCGAGGTGAGGACACATCAGCAAGGTTAGATTTACTGTTCACCAAAGAACCCGATGTAATAGAATCATTGGAATATCTCTGTGATCACGTGGTCATTGAGTTCCAGACGTTAATAGGAAATGTCGAGCCAAGAGACGAGCTTCATAAACAGGGAAGATACAACTTTGGGAAAGCAAATTTTACAGGATTGAGAAACTTTTTTGAAAATGCGGATTGGAGAAAATTCAGAGAAACAAGAGAGATACAGAGGAAGTGGGATATCTTTCTAGACCTTTATAATTTGGGAGTGGAAAAATTTGTACCAAGAGTAAGAGGGAAAGAAAACAGGAAAAAGGAGTGGTTTAATAGAAGGTGTATGATAGCAAAAAAAGAGAGAGATAAGGCATGGAACAATTGGAGAAAGAGAGGTAACAACAGAACAAAGGAAGAATATAAAAGAACAAGAAATGAATACACAAGAATACATAGAGAAGAAGAAAGGAATTTTGAAAAAGGTATAATTGACAAATGCAAGGATGAACCCAAACTGTTTTATAGATTTGTTAATGGCAAAATGAAACAAAAGGAAGGAATCACCAAACTGAAAGTAGAAGGAGAGGTCTTTAAGGATGTGGCAATGCAAGCAGAAATAATGAACAAACGTTTCCAGTCAGTTTTCACTAAAGAAAAGGAGCTTGTGGAAGGGGAGGGAGTGATTAGAAATGTTCCGGTGATGAAAGATATAAAAGTGGAGGTACAGGAAGTGTATAAATTACTGGAAACTCAAGATGTAAGGAAAGCCCCAGGACCTGATGGAATTTCTAATTGGGTACTGAAGGAATGCAGAGAACAACTGGCGGATAAAATTCACAGCTCAATCGTATGCTCACTGGAAGAGGGGAAAGTGCCAAAAGAATGGAAGAGGGCAAATGTGGTACCAATTTACAAGGGAGGAAACAGGGAAGAACCCCTGAATTATAGACCAGTGTCTCTAACCAGCATGGTCGCAAAATTGTGTGAGAGAATCCTGAAAGACAGATGGATAAAATATCTGGAAGAGATGAATATTTTGGCTGAATGTCAGTTTGGATTCAGAAGTGGAAGGTCATGTGTTTCTAACTTGTTGAGCTTTTACTTAAGAGCGATTGATGTGGTACAGGAGAGAGATGGTTGGGTGGATTGTGTGTACTTAGACTTAGAGAAGGCCTTTGACAAGGTACCTCATGAGAGACTAATGTGGAAACTAGAATATATAGGAGGACTAAAGGGGAAACTTCTGGAATGGATGAGAGACTTTTTGAGAGACAGACAAATGAGGACAGTAATAAAGGAAAAGATGTCTGGATGGAGGGAAGTAACAAGTGGAGTCCCTCAAGGCTCAGTGTTGGCGCCGGTAATGTTCCTGATTTACGTAAATGATATGGTAGATGGAGTGAACAGTTATGCAAGTCTGTTTGCTGATGATGTAAAGATCTTGAGGAAGATAGAGGTTGAGGAGGATTGTAAAATACTGCAGGAGGATTTGGATAGGATACACAATTGGAGCTGGACGTGGGAAATGAAATTTAATGTAAAGAAATGTAAAATATTGGAAATTGGTAAAAGTACCAAGAGACCATCACTGAATTATTTTTTGGGTAATGAATTAATCACAAAAAGGAGAGAAGAGAAAGATTTGGGAGTGCTGGTCCAAGATAGTTTGTCACCAGAAAAGCACATTAACAAGATAATTGGAGAGACTTATAAACTCTTGACTAACATAAGAGTAGCATTTCATTATATGGATGAGGAAATGATGAAAAAATTGATAGTGGCCATGATCCGCCCCAGGTTAGAATATGCAGCGGTAGTGTGGTCCCAACACAAAAAGAAAGATATAAACAAGATTGAGAGAATACAAAGAACAGCAACCAAGATGGTCCCCAATCTGACAGACCTGTCATACAGAGAGAGGCTTGAAAAACTGGATTTGCCTTCGTTAGAGAAAAGGAGAAAGAGGGGAGACATGATTGCGGTGTTCAGGACCATGGTGGGAGTAGATAAAATTGACAAAGAAGATCTGTTTGTATGGGATAAGAGCGCAACAAGAGGACATGGAATGAAATTGAAAAAGTTAAGCTGCTTGAAGGATATCAAGAAATATAGCTTTCCTTACAGAAGTATAGACTTATGGAATAGCCTGGACAAAGGGATCGTCCAGTCTAAAAACTTAAACGAGTTTAAAGCTAAATTCGACTTATTGAGAAACAGCAACGGAAACCCACAAGCATAGTACATTCCGTGTATATCACAATTAGGTATATTAGGTAAATACTTAAATATTTGGAACGACTTAGACAAAGAGGTGGTGCATGAGAAAAACATTCATGTGTGTAAAGGTAGACTTGATAAATGTGGATATGGAGACAGGACAACACGAGCATTGCTCAATTCCTGTATTACAAATAGGTACAAATAGGTAAATACACACACACACACACACACACACACACACACACACACACACACACACACACACAGAGGCAGAGCTCCATGCTGATAGTGGGGAAATAACTTTTAATCAGTGGCAAAAAGGAGGCCTGCCTATTGTGATTTTGTGAATTTAGGGCATGAGTGGTAGTCATGTCTGAAGTGAGTGGAAGTAAGCCGGAGGATTCGGTCAAATAGAGTAAAACACAGTGGCGGTTTTAAATTTTTGTATGACTGCATCATGGCTGAGGAAAGTAGTCCATTGTTTACATCCATTGATGGTTAGTTCACGGGGTTCTCCAGTGAAGACCGGAACAAGGGAAATATGAAAATGAACCAAACAAGAATAACAGGTGTGGAGAAAATGGCTGAAAGGAATGCCCAGGATTTAAAACAGGTATGGGCCATAATTAGGGAATTACAGGAGTGGACCTTAGAACAGGAGAGGGAGATCAGGGAGTTGAAAAACAAGTTATAGAGCGTCTGCTCGTGTAGTGTTGCTCAGGAGAGAAAGGTATCGGAATTAAACGCTAGCAATAAATTGGCCACAAATGAAATAAGGCAGCTTTAACAGGAAAATAAGAGGCTGTAGGAGGAAAGGGACAACATGAAATGTAAACTTAACGTGCATGAATAAAAAACTAGGATGTACAGTGAACATATCAAGGAAATCAAGGAAAACAAAGGGTGGAAGATAATTCAAGAGGAAGAAAAAATAAGTCTCAGAGCTTTTAGAACAACAGAGAAAAGAAAACTAGGAAAAGATGGAGAGGGAAGTGGTTAGGGTAATAAACAGTAGAGAATCTCTGGTCAGGGATGTAGTAGATAGGAATGTAAGTGTGATAATTTCAGGATTGAAAAAAAAAAAAAAACTATGTCAGTAAGATCAGAAAGGGAAAGAGAAGAACTGAAAAGGGCTAAAGAGATAATATCAATAGTTATTGAGGGCAGCAACGAAGCTCAAGAAGAGACTGAAGAAGTGTTTAGGCTGGGGAGATATGAGGAGGGAGGTGTGCTGCCACTAGAAGTTAAGCTTTGGTCACAGGTCATGGTAAATGAGATTATTAACAAGACGTGGAAACTAGCAGACAAGGAGGAGTTCAGAAATGTCTGGATAAGGAGGGATGCAAATGAGAAAGAAAGAGCTAAAATAAAGGAAGCTAAGGAAAAAAATGAGCAGAGAACGGAGGAAGAGAAGACAGTTCTATTGGAGTGTTATGGATCAGAAATTGAGGAAGTGGTACCGATGAAGAGAGGAAGGGAGGAGGATAGAACGGAAAACAGTGTAAAAAGATTGAAAGTGGCATATGCTAACATAGATGGGTTAACCTCGGCAAGGCTAGAAATCAATGATTTCTTGAGGGTAAATGAGCCTTATATTATGTGCTTTGTAGAGACCAAGTTAAGAGAAGATATTGATTTCCAGGTGGGAGATGGTAAATACAAACTATTGAGAAGAGGTAGTAAAGAATTAGTGGGAGGAGTGATGATGGCAGTGAAGAACTGCATAAATGTAGGTAATGTGGAACTGAGAGAAGGTACGGCAGAAATGATAAATCTGAAACTAGAAACCAGAGGGAAAGGCGGGAGAGACATCGCAGTAGCATATGTCCACCCTAAGACAAGGGCATGGAATGAGGCTGAATACTAGGAGATGTTGTCAGATATGGTTAGACACCTATGGAAAGTGATTGAGAAAAGCAACACTGTAATCCTGGTGGGTGATTTTAATTGTAAAGAGGTTAACTGGCAGGAGTGGGACACAGGAGGTAGTGAAGATTCATGGGGCAGTATACTGTTAAATATAGCAATTAATAATGTAATGACCCAGTGGGTCAATGAAGAGAGTAGATTTAGATGTGATGACACACCAGCAAGTCTATATATACTGCTAACCAAAGAACGTGACATAATTAAATCTCTGAAATATCTGTCCTGTGGGAAAAATTGATCATTTAGTGATTTGAGTTCCAAATGATAGAAGGGAATGCGGCACCAAGAGATAAGCCATACAGGCATGGAAGATACAACTTTTGGAGAGCAAACTTTACAGGATTGAGGAAGTGGATTGGAGTGAATTAGGAAACAAGGTGAGATGGAAAGAATTGGGATATCTTTCTAGACATTTACAAGTCAGGAGTTGAAAAATATGTGCCAAGAGTAAGTGGGAGAGGGAACTGGAAAAAGGATGGGTTAAAAGAAAAGTTGTATGATAGCAAAAAGAGAAAGGGATGCAGCATGGAACAAATGGAGAAAGAGAGATAACAGTAGATCAAAGGAAGAATACAAAAGAACTAGAAATTAATATACAAGAATCCGTAGAGAGAGAAATTTTGAAAGAAGTATAATTAAAAAATGTAAGGAGCCTA
Organism: Coenobita brevimanus; assembly: GCF_032717465.1. Lineage (NCBI taxonomy): Eukaryota > Metazoa > Arthropoda > Malacostraca > Decapoda > Coenobitidae > Coenobita > Coenobita brevimanus. The sequence goes on from NC_137018.1 coordinate 29,186,503, forward strand.
AATTGTTTTATAGGTAATGTAAGGGGGAGCCTAAATTGTTTTATAGATATGTCAGTGGCAAATTGAAACACAAGGAAGGAAGTAATGAGCTGAAAGTAGAAGGAAAGATATACAAAGATGCCGTAATGCAAGCTGAAATAATGAACAAACGTTTCCAACTGGTTTTTACTGAAGAAAGTGATTTTGTGGAGGGGGAGGGAGTGACCAGATACGTAGTGCTAAAAGATAGAAAAGTGGGAGTGCAGGGAGTGTATAAATTACTGGAAACTCAAGATGTAAGGAAGGCCCCGGGGCCTGACAGGATCTCTAATTGGATACTAAAGGAATATAGAGAACAACTGACAGATAAGATTCTCAGTTTAATTGTGTGTTCACTGGAAGAGGGAAAGGGCCCCGGGAATGGAAGTGGGCCAGTGTGGTACCAGTTTACAAAGGAGGGAATAAGGATGAACCTCTGAATTACAGGCCAGTGTCCCTGACCAGCCTTGTCACAAAATTATGTGAGAGAATCATGAAAGTTAGATGGATAAAATATATGGAGGAGATGGAGCTTTTGGCAGAAAGTCAGATTGGATTCAGGAATGGAAGTTCGTGTGTCTAACTTGTTGATCTTCTACTCAAGGGTGATTGATATGCTACAGGAGAGAGAGAGTTGGGTGGATTGTGTATACTTAGATCTGGAGAAAGCTGTTGACAAGATATCCCATAAATGACTAATGTGGAAATTGGAGCACATAGGAGGACTGAAGGGGAACCTCTTCGTTTTCGTTTGTTTTCGTTTTCGTTTTTAAAGGCTCCAACATGCTTGCATGTGTCAGCCTTGGTCACCTAATGGCGGCTCTCCAAGCTGCACGATCCATTGCAGCCTCCCTGTTCAGTCCCTTAACCCTAAGGTCACACTTAATGACCTCGTCCCATGTCTTTCTCGGTCTACCCCTCATAGCCCCACCCCCAATATTAACACTTCTCACTTTCCCCACCCAATTATCACCCCCCATCCTCTCCACATGTCCAAACCACCTCAATCTACCTCTCCTCATCACAACACCAATACACTCCAGTCCCATCCTACCTCTCAACTCTTCCATTGTAAACCCAGCCCCTCCAGGCCTTGGACGCAGGGACGGACTGCACATCCACCTAATCATTGTCATTTCTGTAAGTCTGAGCCGGCGAATGTCTTCCTCCTTCACTGCCCAGGTCTCACTGCCATACAGCATTACACTCCTAACACATTGCATACAAAGACCCCTTAGCACGTAGGGAGAGCCCTCTCAATGTCAGGAGAGGCAAGAGCTCCCTAAACTTCTTCCAACCACTTCTCACCCTAGCCACAGAGCTAGCTCCAGCCCCACCTCCAGCACACAACATGCCTCCCAAATAACAAAACTCTTCCACACACTCAAGAGATTCACCAGCAAGTTCAATCCTTTCACGTCTGACGATCTCCACCTGCTCACCCCGGCACGCCGTACACATAAAATCAGCATTATCTCGCAGTCTACCTCTGATACCACTACATCTCTTATGCACCCACTTATCACACACACCGCATAAGATGGAATTACTTCCCACGCCCTTGTGGCAAACTACACATGGCCACTCTCCCTCGTCTTTGACAGTACCGCCACCAACCCTAGACATCATCACTTTTGTTTTATCTGCATTTACCCCTAAACCCTTTTGCCCCATACCATCTCTCCACTTCCTAAACCTTTCCTCCGCCTCCCTTTCATTCTCTGCAATCAACACCAAATCATCAGCATACAACAACTCCCACGGGAGTCCGTTTCTAAAGTCACGTGAAAGGGCTTCAAGTACCATGATAAACAACATGGGACTCAAGACTGACCCCTGATGCACACCAACATTCACGGAAAACTCATCACTCAAATCTCCATTCACTCTCACCTGGGTGTGAGCACCCACATACATGGCCATAACCACCCTAACCAGCCACTCCTCCAAGCCAAGCTTTCTCATTGCCCACTTCACCATCTCTCCAGGGACTCTGTCAAAGGCCTTTTCCAAATCAACAAAAACAAAATAAAGATCCCTTCTCCTACCAATATATTTTTCCTGAAGCTGTCGAAAAATGAATATGGCATCAGTGGTCCCCCTACCTGGCATAAACCCAAATTGGAATGGATAAATGATTTAAAGACAGATGACTTCAGTAATAAAGGACAGGATGTCAGGGTGGAAGGAAGTAACAAGTGGAGTTCCACAGGGCTCAGTGGTGGCGCACGTAATGTTCCTGATCTATATAAACAATATGGTGGATGGAATGAACTGTTACTCAAGCCTGTTTGCAGATGATGCAAAGATCATGAAGAGAGTTGAAGCTGAAGAGGATTGCAAAATGCTGCAAGAAGATCTGGACAGGATTTACGATTGGAGCTGGGTATGGGAAATGAAATTCAATCCCCAAAATACTAAATACTGGAAATGAGTAAAAGTACCAAGAGGCCATCACTGAATTACTCAGTGGGAAAGGCACCAGTCACAAGAGCGAGAGAAGAGAAGGACCTAGAAGTGTTGGTCCAGGATAATTTGTCTCCCATAAAACACATTTAACAAGATTGTCAGAGATACATATAAGCTCTTGACAAACATAAGAGTGGCATTTCAGTACATAGATGAAGAGATGATAAAAAAATTAGTGGCTATGATCCACTCCAGTTAGAATATGGGACAGTGGTGTGGTCTCCACATAAAAAGAACTATACAATATAAACAAGATTGAGAGAATACACAGAACAGCAACCAAGATGGTCCCTATCCTGACAGATCTACCATGCAAGGAAAGAGTAGAAAAGCTGGGTCTGCCTTCCGTAGAAGAAAGAAGAGAGAGGGGTGACATGATTGCAGTGTTCAGGGCAATGATGGGAGAAGATAAAACTGTCAGAAGAGACCTGTTTGTATGGGATGGGGGAGCAACAAGAAGACATAGAAAGAAATTGAATAAGACAAGTTGCTTGAAAGATACAAAAAAATACAGTTTTCCAAATACAGCAGAGGCACTGACTTGTGGAATAGCGTAGACTAAGAGATTGTCCAGTCCAAAAGCTTAAATGAGTTTAAAGCAAAGTCTGACTGATTGAGACACGGATATGGGTCCCCACAAGCATAGTTCATTTCATGTATATAACGGCTAGGTAAATACACAGTTAGAAATACAGTAGTCTCCACTAACCTTTTCATTATCTGAAGTCTCTCTTTGAGCTTAATAAGATTTCTGAAGGTAGGAAGCATATAAAAATGAAATATTTAAATGATTAAGGAAAAGGAGTATCAACAGCTAACACAAACTAAAACAGGCATACCTTGGTTTAACAATGTAATTGGTTAGGTAAAACCCCATCGTTAGGTGGGGTATCATATATCGAGGCACTTGTAACATGTAAAGCAATGTGGATCATTTACCAGCATTGGGTTTCTCGCCAAACCAAGCCCAAAACCCTCCCAGATGAGCCCCAAAACAAGTTTAAAGCCAATCTAAATGGCCTAACAGCTGTCAAGGAAGCTAACCTAAGCCTAACACTTGTAAATAACACTAAAACCAACAAATAAAATTTGAAAATTGTAAAATAAGTCTGGAAATAAAATCAAGCTTAGTAAAGTGTACCCCCAAACGACAGTGTTCACCCCACCTATGGCTAAAATACGTTAATCTAAGTCTAAAAACAGTTTATAAAAATCAACCTAACAATTTCAGACTAAAATATCATCATAATCGTTAAAAAAAAAAAAAAATCAAAGCCCAATATTAAACTGGGGTCTGACCATCGTTAGGTGGGGTATGGTGGTATTTCTACCCCCATCGTTAAGCCGGGGTATCACATCTAGGGGTATCTTATATTGAGATATTACTGTAACAGATAATTAAGTAACCAATGCATTGCTCTACTCTTTTCATTCTAACATGGCTTTAAAGTGTCATATCTTCATCATGAATACTGAGTTGTGAGAAACCAGCACTAGATTATGATTCTTGTCCTGAAGAAATGCGATGGAAAAGATGTGGAGCTGTAGTACTGTTTTCTTCACAGCATTGTAATGTAATGTATTGGAATAAATTTACATGAGCACTGCACTCACATAACTTTTGTGGGTATTGACTTTGTATAAAACACAGTACACATTTCTTTTAGTACTTTTACTTAAGTATGGTTTTCAAATGTCTAACTCCAATACATTTGGGAAAATAATACTTGCTGCATTAAGGAAGAGATTTTATGGTCACTGGCCAGCAACAAAGCATAGAACATTGTAAACATGGATAGTAACCAATCACAATCAGCCCTTCATGTCTACAGTAGACCTACCATGTGTGTTTTTTATATCTTTTCGTACCTGCTGTCATGTTTCCCTCTCACAATATCATCACCATCACATGTCTCTTGCTTCCTCATCATCATTCTGACCTTTGTTTCCCCTCTAAGAGTGGGATCAGGTAGGATCCAGAAAGCAAGAAAAGAGGAATATGATAGAGGAAGACTTAATTAACAGCACCTTCGGTGGAATTGACCACACACCCATTCATTGGCCATTCAAGCTCCTGGAATCCTCATTCTGCCTCATAGGCATGACTCAGCACTTTTTTTTTTATGTGTTCACATTACCTATCAGACAAGGTCAGTCTTACAGTTCATCCACTCCTGTCAATTCACCTGCCTTGACTCCATACCGTGCTTTCTCACATTCAGTGATCCCTTGATCATCATGCACTTGGAAATAGCGATTTTCCTTATCACTGCTAGATAAAAATCAGTACAGTAATCCTGCTGTTATCATGCATTTTTTTTTTTGGCTAAAAAATTTCGTTATCGCTCACCTGAGGTGCTTTCTGCCAATAATGATGATGCAAAATCTGTGGTTTTTGATGGCTTTGAGAAATTCAAAGTTGAGGCCTTACTTGAGGAGTTAATCTCAGGTGGTGAAGACCACTGCTCTCCACCCATAAGCCTTAGAACCCTTTACTTCAAGCCCTACGTAGGTCTCTGTATGGTATGTGTTTCTTCCTTATTGTGCCTTTTTCATAATTTTCTACAAACCTAACCATGTCTATGTCTAAATTATTGTAAATGGGAAAAACACCACTACTTTCTACCCATAAGCCTTAGAACCCTTTACTTCAAGCCCTACGTAGGTCTCTGTATGGTATGGGTTTCTTCCTTATTTGTGACTTTTTCATCATTTTCTACTAACCTAACCATGTCTATGTCTAAATTATTGTAAATGGGAAAATTTACATGTGGGGTGCCCAGTACCAGTTAGGATAAATCCCGTAGGTTCTGTGCTTTCGCTATTACCAAGGGATCACAGTACTAATTTCCCATATCGATCCACCATTTTCTTCACCTACCACGTGTCCTCCCCCCGTCAGACTCACTCGCGGATATCCATTTCATCACCCTACTTACATCATTTCTCAGTCTACCATACCATCTGGACACACTTTCTTCAGCTCTACTGTCAAGACACTTCCTGACTCCACATCTTTCACTAATGACATCTTGTACACCTTAACTTACACATTGCACATTGCTGTATGTTTCTCAGTAACCTGATTTCCACCGCCTGTGCTCATGACATTTTGTTCTGCTGCCACACTAAAATTTCACACCCATACCTTAATGTTGGCACTAAAGCACCATTATGCAATCCTCTGGCAGCCTGCACACTCCGATGTCTGTTTAGTATAAGCCCTCGAAACCCCAACCACTATCTTCCTTGTGCTTCTTTCCACTTTGCGCATTTACGTCTCTTTACTATTATTGCACCAAGGAAAAAGTAAACTCCCTTGCTAATTTAAGTCTCCCACCATTAAACACTGGGAATCAGCTTCTCCTGTAACAGACATTTTTCTCTTATCAGCAGGTTATTATAAGGGCATGACATTTACAAACCTCAATGAAACTGCAACAGCCCAGAAACTGTGTTCATTATCAGCAAGCAACACTCATTTGCTTCTATCATTTTTGAGTTATTCCATCATCTTCCGTTCATTACCATTCTCTCTCTCTCTCTCTCTCTCTCTCTCTCTCTCTCTCTCTCTCTCTCTCTCTCTCTCTCTCTCTCCATATTATACAGTACAGTATACAGCATGTGGAGATTGCCAGGCATGAAAGGATTGAACTTGCTGGTGAGTCTCTTGAATGTGTGGAAGAGTTTTGTAATTTGGGAAACATATTATGTGCTGGAGGTGGGGCTGGAGCTTGCCCTGTGGTTAGGGTGAGGTGTGGTTGGAAGAAGTTCAGGGAGCGGTTGCCTCTCCTGACATTGAGAGGGCTCTCCCTTCGTACTAAGGGATCTTTGTATGCAGCATGTGTTAGGAATGTAATGCTCTATGATAGTGAGACCTGGGCAGTAAAGAAAGAGGATATTCGCAGGCTCAAACATACAGAAATGGCAATGATTAGGTGGCTGTTCAGTGTGTCCCTGAGTGTGAGGCCTGGAGGGGCTAGGTTTACGATGGAAGAGTTGAGAGGTAGGATGGGACTGGAGTGTGTTCGTGGTGTGATGAGGAGGGGTAGATTGAGATTGTTTGGGCGTGTGGAGAGGATGTGGATGACATGTAGAGGTGTATGGTATGTAGGAGGACTACTGGGCCTATGCCCAGAGTTTGGGGAAAAAAAAAAGTGCAGAAAGTGGAGAAATGTTGATGTTAGGAGTAGGGTTGCAAGAGGTAGACCGAAAAAGACCTTGGATGAGGTCATTGAGTATGACCTCTGGGATAAGGGTCAAAATAGGGAAGCTGGAGAAATCGAGCAGCATGGAGAGCCGCCATTAAGTGACCAAGGCCGATGCATGCAACCATGTTCGAGCCTTCAACACACACACACACACACACACACACACACACACACACACACACACACACACACACACACACACACACACACACACACACACACACACACACACACACACACACACACACACACACACACACACACACACACACACACACACACACACACACACACACACACACACACACACACACACACACACACACACACACACACACACACACACACACACACACACACACACACACACACACACACACACACACACACACACACACACACACACACACCAGTATAATTCAATAGCCATGTTGACATCACACTTCTTGTTTCACTTCAATACTGACCCTGAACCACTCAATGCCCAATACCCCAGAGTCATAGATTACTCTATGGCTCTGCAATACCCTAACACAGTGGTCATAACTATCATTAAAACACCTAGCAGCATTCACTTGATCATGCTATAAATACCTTACAGTCCCTTTCACAAACTTTCTTCTCTGTCTCATCTGTGTGTCTCATTTTGGATACTTGTTCTGCACATTACCTACCACTCCTAAGGCCACCCTGTTCATAATTCACAGGATATTCCTGTGCATTGCTACCATCTGTAGGATTATTCTTCCAATTACCCTTTGTGCAGTCCTCTGTAGCCCTATGGTGTGATATGCTTTCTTTTCTACTTTGATTACCTTTGTTTCCGTACCAAGAATAATCAGTGTCTTTACTCTGCTGGTATACAGTAGCAGTCTTCAGTCTTTCTTGTATCTTTTGAACATTAATTCAGTGCTTTCTTTTTACTCTTAATCATCTGTACATACACTGTATGAATACCTGATGCCTTCCTATTTTTCATCCTTTGCACAGCATTCCTCACTTCCGAAGGTGTCACATTTCCCACACCAAGTAATAAATTAGCTTATGGCTTGAAGTTGGCAGTGAAGTTAGTTGTTACTTGTAATTAAAGTGCTTGAGTACTTTAAGAAGAAGATACTTTGCACTTTTACCCGAATACACTCAGCTCATGATACTTTGACTTAGTAACTTTTGTAAATGCAGTTATAGTCTAACTTTAGGAGTGGAGTTAGGTACTTTTAACAACTTTGCTTTTTCGGCCACTGAGCCACGTGAAATAGTTGCGAAAGAACTAAATTCTGGGCCAAGTTAAGTGGAAAAGAGTACAAGTATAATGATGATGATGATAATTGAGCTGTTAGGCTTATCATTGAAGACAAAATTCATGAAAGATTAGATCCATGATGAAGCTGTTCATAATGGATGGATGAGGGAAGAATGGAAGAGGTTAGATGGTGGTTTATGGGTGTTTTTGTACAAAGTTGGGTAGCTAGGTAGTGGAGCATTGTGATTTTGGAGAGGTTGAATTTAAGATAAACTCAATTGATGATGATTCCACTTTCACTCAGGGAAAAAAGAACATCAGTAATACGTATTAATGTAATACTGATGAAGGACATAGAGGGAACTGTTGTCTCTCCTGACCATGAACAGGCTTTCCTTTTGTGCTGAGGGACTTTACACAAAACACGTTTTAGAAATATTATGCAGAATGGCAGTGACACTTGGCCTATAAGAGGAGAGAGTAGATGCAGATTGGAATATTGAGATGCATGAGGAGGGTATCACTGAATGACAGAACTGCAAGTAGTGTGCAGTGAAAGAATGGCATAAGTATCAAAGAGTTGATTCAGACCAGAAGATTGAGGTGTTATGGACATGTAGAGAGGAGGGTGGCAAATGACGTGCTTAGGAATCACTTGTGTGAATGTTAAGGGAAAAGTGCCCAGTGGCAGCTCAAGGTAAATGTGCGGTGAGGTCACATGCGGAGGCCCGTGGGCAAGAGGATTGAACAGGCTAGTAAGTCATGGTCACAATATGGAGAAGTGACATCAGGTGAAAAGAGCTACACATGCTTGCATGGTTAATGGTCTTTATAGATGGTGTAATTTAATGTTAAAATGAGTCATAGGAGCTTGAGAATTCTAATAAATCTGCCTGGTAATGGATGGAACAGGATGTGAATAATTAAGTTTTGGGGTTTAGAGTGCTGAGGTAGTTGAAGAAAGGGACATGGGAGTTGAGTCTGCTTTGGTTTAATAGTGATACTCACTTCACCACCCCCCAAAGATAATAAAAATGATTGTAGTAATGATCTGTCTGTCTATCTATAGTTAAATGCCATAGTCCCAGAAGGGGTGGCCGTTTGTCTTTTAATTATATAAATATTAATTTTAATAATTGGGGTAGGTGAGGGCACTCACCATCCACTCACTTGATGTAGTGCTGGTCACGGGTGACCACCCTTTCCTCTATTCCTTCCTTCCTATTCTGTCTTTCTTTTCTTTCTTTCCTCTTCCTTCTGTCTACGAGTGACTCTACACTGAGTGACGAGCCAAATGGTTTCCTGTACACCAGGAAACCATTTACTGCACTGCGTAGTAACCATATAACCAAATTATGGTGCCTGGTGGTTTAGTGGGTAATTAAGGCACTCAAGTCGGATTGAGCCGGTGCAGGTTTATTTCAAAAGAGTGGTTGGGGTTTATTGCTCACGTAATGCCACTCGGGGAAGGGTAAGACTGATCACTCTCATCTTAAATGTCAGGACCAACTTGCCTAACCCCGAGCTTCTACGCTTCTTATGGGACAACACAGGATCAGATGATGATGATGATGATAATAATAATAATAATAATAATAATAATAATAATAATATTGGTGGTGTTGCGTGTGTAGTGTTAGTAGTAGCAGTGGTGATGATGATGATGGTAAAGATGATGATGATGATGATGAAAATTATGAAAAAAGAAAAATGCCTTATCGGAATATTTAAAATATACCAATACTGTACTTTTGACTACTTCATTGTGACAGTGACAAGGAAATGCCTTTGTCTACGTTTTTTTTTTTTTTTTTTTTTTTTTTTTTATGCGAGGAAGAAGGAACCAAAGGCCATGGCCCGCAGTAACAGTTCCCTCCAAGAGAAAAACAAAATACAATAGAGAGCCAAATTCAAGATCCGATCATTTTGAGATGCCTGGACACACTGCGTTTGAAAGACTGGAGATCATAGGCAGCAGGAAATACAGATAGAGGGAGACAGTTCCAGAGCTGACCTGTTGCATAAATGAAAGACTGGGAGTAACGGTTAACTCTTGCATTAGAGAGTTGGACAGAAAAGGGATGAGAGTTTGCTGCCAGACGGGTGCTACGCGCCCGTCGTAGAGGTGGAGGAATGCAAGCAGACAGTTCAGAGGAGCAGTGATATATTATTAACACATTGTGCTCATAGCCATGGGAATCACCAACGATGAGCCTTTGTAAATGGGTGTATTTTACTGTAAGACAGTTTGGCGTGAGGAAAGTGATACTTTTTAGCCTCCTCACTGCGAGAGGTCTTTTCAGGCTTCGTAGTAACAAGTACGAAGGGTAAAAATAGAGCAAAGTGGATAGAGATTGTTTGTAAATCCTTAACTACATGAGGTTTTCCCGAAGCCGAATATGGTTAATATGAAATCATTGTATTGAAGGGACCTTTCAGAATCATCGTATTTACGGGACAGAGTTTGTCAAGATTGTTGCTTTTGGTAGATGGTTAGTATTGGTAAAAAAAAATAAATAAATAAATTACATCTGTCATCAGCCTAGGTCAGAAGTGTAGGGGGATGACAGCAGGGAATGGAAATAAATTGTCCCTGAATAATGACATGTGAGTGCAAAAAGCAGCCATACATTTCAAACCAAGGTCAGTGATATAAGCTGTCATACACACATACTACATATCAACAGATTTATGTCATACACTTGCCTAGTGTTTACCATTAATTAGCACTAGGCTAACGTCTCAGGGTGAAATACGAAAGCCCATACATAAGTTATTGCTACGTACAGGGCGTGGGAAAAAAAAAAAAAAAAAAAAAAAGGCTTGGAAAGATGCTTATTATGATGTAGCTTCCAAGGTGCGCAAGATTTATGTAACCCAGGGGATAAGTTGAGAAGACGCACTCAGTTTCCTGCCAAGCTCCTGTTTCCTGCCGCCACTCTGCTGTTCCGTCTCCATTCTCGCAGCTTCTTTAGTTTTCCCTGATACTTATAAATATTACTGCTGCAGAGTCTACCGGTTTATCATTATTATTATTATTATTATTATTATTATTATCATCATCTTTGTCACATGACATAGTAAGCTTGTTAATCTTATATTTTCGGATAAAAAAAATGAATTAACCTGGGGTATGTTTTGTTGGTTAATCAAGGAATATCATTATTATTTCTTTTCCAACTACGATTGCAGTGTGGGAAGATCTTAGTAATGAAGAGTTTATTGAAGGTGGTATAACCCCTTCAGTCAGAAATATGTTGTAAGTCCGACAGCTGCATAAAATAGTCCAAAGGTATTAGAAGCAAAATTATAAATACCTCATGTGATTAAAAATAATGTGGTCAGGAATAGATGCCAGTGAACATGTGAGGGCACGAGACTACAGGCTTTAGGTCAGGTAGAGGGATGATTTAATGGCAACGGTATAGGTTCTTCACTTATAACAGAAAGTAGAAATATAATAATAAAAAATATGTCACTGAGTTGAAGGCGTTATGGGAGAGGTGCTATTGAAGGAACAAAGATGGCTGTATATTAGAGTGTAATACGCAGAGATAAATTGGTAAAGTAGAAGTGTAAATGAACATCCTGAAGCTGCGAGAATACGGTCTGTAAGTGAGGTATAGGGGTGATTTATTGGGTACGTTAGAGGTTCTGGCATTATTATAGATGGTGTGTGTCCTGTCTGAGCCGACACTGTAAGCCTGCCAGGGGACTGTAAATGGTATCGACGCGAGCTCAGCGTGCTGCACGGTGGAGGATATGACCTTGTTGAGAGAGAGAGAGAGAGAGAGAGAGAAAGAAAGAGATTTTAGGCCAGCAAGTAGTCTTTTTCAGATAGACAAGTTTGAACAAGAGAGCTGTTGGTAATATTATACGTGTAGAAGTCACACAGTTTCCCGTATGTGATTGATCATGCGTTTTCATACCTGTCGCCATCAGCAGAGAAGTTTCATTCATTCATTGCCAGACGCCATGTATCCCAAACGGGGTGGCCAAGGGCTTAGAGTTAATTGTTTTACAGGGAGGGGCACTAATCCTCCACCAACCCCACTTGACACGTGAATGATGAAAATAGGCAACTTTTTTTTTTTTTTTTTTTTTTTTTTTTTTTTTTTTTTACGACCAGTCAACCCTTCGCTCTGATGACGTCATTCTTTTATTTTTCTTTCTTAATTTTGCTACTTCCAGCTGTTTTTAATTTTTGTGAGGGACTTTTCTTCTTGTTTTGGTAATTTACAGTGATTTTTATTAAGCTATGAGAGACTGTTTGAATCGAAGGAGTTAGATAAAGAATCCATTAACTTTAGTACGATAAGACGTTCATAGGATAAACATCTGCAAGTAGCAAGAATAATTTGTAAAAATTAGAATGGATGAGAGGGTTAAAACTTAAAGAACAGTAAATGAGAAAGAGGTAGAATCTAGAAAAGTGAATAGTAATGACGTGATCGTAGTGAAGTATTAAGAGCACTTTACGTATTGTGTATTTTTTCGGTTCAAGGCCACCTCTCTTCACTTCTGTGTACTTTATGCACAGGGTGGGAAGGGGGGGGGGGCAAGGATGCTCGTAAATTGGGGAGGAAACGTGGCGGACAGGAGTGGTGGTGTGGTGGTGGGGAGAGGGGTAAGTGACTCAGATGCTACAGCAAGGTCGTTCGTGTGTGCACTGAATTAGCCAGACGAAATTCTCTCATAGAAATCTTTTGATACAGCTATAGAGTTATGTGACATGAAATTGCCTTTATTATTATTATTATTATTATTATTATTATTATTATTGTCATCAACATCGTCGTCGTCGTCGTCGTCGTCGTTGTATTAATATGTAGGTAGAATAGACAGGAAATATGTTTGAATAGTTAAACGTATTACCAAAACGTCTTGAGAGCTCATTTTTATATAATTATTTGACATGCAGTACAGGCTGGTGACTCCTTAAAATGTAGCATGACGTGGCTAAGGGAAACTGTCTGAATACCCTGACCAACATCGAGAGTTTTACGCAGAGTCCAGTTAGAGTTCATTTAGTGTCACCGTTACACTGTGCAGCTACCTGACGTTTGTACTTGAATACGACAGGTATGTAGGACTTGTGACTGTAGTGCTTTCTGATGTTTAATACTCTAACATATAGTATAAATCAGTCAGATAAAGAGGTTGGTGGGTATATATAAATTAATGATAGTTAAACACACACACACACACACACACACACACACACACACACACACACACACACACACACACACACACACACACACACACACACACAGATAAACGTATCGCAAGATAGCACTAACATCGGCATTGATGGAAGTATTTGTCATGCATAACAGGTGGAACATTTCATCACACCGTGTACCAGGACGCAGGAAAAAAAAAAAAGTTGTGTATTGTAGTCGTAGTGCGCTTGGAGTTTACATACCAGGAATTATATTGTTCGGTTACAGTTTATTTATGTGTCCATTGGGATGCATCTACTTCAGTTGTTTTAGTATTTTTACGTCTAACTTTTTCTCTGCTAACCCCTCCTCCTCCTCCACCTCTCACGTTCTTGGGTGACCAGTTGATCCTCATTCACTGCAGTTACTGGGCTACTGTTGGGCATCCCGGGGAGGCAGGGGGAGAGATAGAAATAGGCGCCGCTCGCACCACCAGAGAGAGAGAGAGAGAGAGATAGTACGGAACTTAGATACTTAGATTTCCATTGTATATGAACATGTATGAGAGAGAGAGAGAGAGAGAGAGAGAGAGAGAGAGAGAGAGAGTACGGTACTTAGATACTTAGATTTCCATTATATATGAACATGTATGAGAGAGAGAGAGAGAAATGACACGTAAATAATTGAGATTTCCATAGTATATAAGCATGTGTGTGTGTGAGAGAGAGAGAGAGAGAGAGAGAGAGAGAGAGAGAGAGAGAGAGAGAGAAATATCGAATGAAGGTGGAATGGATAAAATGAAATTATAATGGGGGAAATAGGGAGACGAAATTATTTGTACGGGAAGAGAAGAATGGGGAATGTAGAATAGATTACATAGGGAAGAATATTAGGTTAGAACGAAAGGGTATGTGAATATGTAGGAAAATGTACAAGGAGAGAAAACTATTTGGTGGATGAGTAATACAAAAAGTTGAGTTATGCCATCTGTACAAAATGGATATCATTGAAAAGAAAATGGTGAAATATGTGATGTGCGGTTGAAGTAATGTGAGATATAGAGACGGAAGGAGGGAAACGAGAAACGGTAGGTAGGGAAGAGCGACTCGAAGCTTTTTTTGTTCCATTCAGTCTGGTGACGTTTTTATGTTTTCTTGCTTATGTCAGATGATTATTTTATGTTCAGCTAAGGGGAACCTGTACATACCCAAATAACCCTTGAATCCAGTGATATTTTAAAAAATATAATCTTACCGTATCCAGACGATTGTAGTCATCTGAGGAGACTGCCCTAGTAGTACAATAGTTGTTGTAGCCTGGGTGCGCTTCCCCGACAGCTCATTATCTTTCTTCAGGGGATAGGGAGGGAGTTATGGCACGTTTTTGTAACTGGGAAGCAGGGCAGCCCGGTTGTATCAGTGCCGCCACGGGAAGGCGTGCCTCATTAGTACAAGGAGTGAAGGGGTTCATCAGGGCTGTGTGGTTTTCCTATTCTGAATAAAATTGTCTGGAGGTGGGAAGATTATAACAAAATGGCAGGTAAAGGTGTTAAGCTTTTCACCGTATGACGCCTCCACTTCTGCTCTGCAACCACCAGACAATTTCTTTCACTTTAAGCGAGACAGCGTAGTGAAGGGGTTGAGGCGTGTACGGGTGGCGTGACATGATGTAGTGAGGCGTAATGGGCGGTAATTTGTTAAAGAGGAAGATGAGAGCTTGGAGCTAATGAATGGAGGCTGCAGACCTGTTAAAATAGGTGGGTGGTCGGCATTTATTTCAGGCAGAGTAAATACATGTGTGTGTGTGTGTGTGTGTGTGTGTGTGTGTGTGTGTGTGTGTGTGTGAGAGAGAGAGAGAGAGAGAGAGAGAGAGAGAGAGAGAGAGAGAGAGAGAGAGAGAAGAGAGAGAGAGAGAGAGAGAGAGAGAGATTTAGTGTATGGAAGGGTGAGTGAAAGCAAGGGAGAAAGAAAAGTAGAGATTGTGTTTATAAAATTCTTGTTTCCACACGACCTTGCTGGCGAGCCCTCCTGTTGCTCTTCTTGGCACCCGGGGCTAACTAAAACTAATACCGTGCTACTGCTGCATTTACCTACACAAAGCTTCATGTTTCCTCATTTTTGTTTGTAGCTGATTTACATATCTTCATGTTTCAAGTCTGCTGCTTCACAAGACTCAGATTGAAAATAGAAAGAAGATTAACAACTGCAAAAATGCTGTCGTGTTTAACCTAACATGCATTAATGAAAATCTGCTCCTGGCATTCACATTATATATATATATATATATATATATATATAGGCTATAGATATATATATATATATATATATATATATATATATATATAGGCTATAGATAGATAGATAGATATGTGCATATATATATGGATAGATAGGTAGAAAGATATGAATAGAGAGAGAGAGGTATGTATATATATATATATATATATATATATATATATATATATATATATATATATATATATATATATATATATATATATATATATATATATTATATATATATATATATTATATATATATATATATATATATATATATATATATATATTATATATATATTATATATATATATATTATATATATATATATATATATATATATTATATATATATATATATATATATATATATATATATATATATATATATATATTATATATATATATATATATATATATATATATTATATATATATATATTATATATATATATATATATATATATATATATATATATATATATATATATATATATATATATATATATATATATATATATATATACAGAGTTTGTACATATTTGTGATTTATCAATGCCATATTATCGGCTGACATCTTTAGAAGTGTGATTTGCCCCTTAAAAAAAAAAAGGACCGTCTGTGCAAATCAGAATGCAGTTACTTTCATACTTGTTGATATTTGCTTGATATGCAGGTCTTTAGTGTGGTGGCATTTTCGTTTACTGAAGGCCTGTTCTTGTTACCAATCCCTTTTGTTCAGCTTAAACAAGATCTGTGGTCGTAAAGGGTTCGAATTATTTTCCTTTAGGCTTCCTGTTACTCGTGGTGTTTACACATTTCTCAGCGGTAAATAACGACCAGGTACACAAGGAAGTTTACAGCATCATAATATTTTTAGGGGAATTATGGTGTTCCAAGTTTATGCGTAAGAGTGTGCTCTAAACATTTAACCTGTTTCTTGTGTTATAATTACACCCAGAGATGGAGTAAGAGGATGAGACAGAAGAGAACCATGTAGAGATGAAATTGGCAGATATACTGGACGGATAAACAGTAGGTGAAAGTGGAGAATTATTGGAGAGTACTTTGTATTATAGTGGACTTTCTCAGTCTGATGGTGATAATGATGATGATGATATTGACACTAAAGCAAACTTGGGCCATATTGTAAGTGCCATGGGAGACTTCGCAGCACCTCTTCCTTTGCTACTTATTTTGCATATTACACCTGAGCGTTCTTTGGCATGCTATTTTTAGTGTTTTAATGTCTACATAGTTTGCATCAGTAACATCAGGAGGATGTTGAGGTGCCGTGTGCAGAACAAATCGCCCAGGAATAGGTGTTGCGAAATTCCCTGTGGTATTGAGGTTGACCACAGCACTTGAAAAATTTGGCAGTGATAAATAACCTCTCAGTTTCCTTGATATTTTGTTGTGCTTTCTATACAACCACCTTTTTCAGAGCGTAGCATGCTCGGCACTAGGTTATTTTGTAGTATATGATGATCTTACAACACTTCATTTTCGTATTTGTTAGGCGTCGGTAGTTAACGACCCAGTACTGTTCGAGTGTTGAACGTTGATGTGATTTGCCCTGTGTATGTTTCATGAGTTTTGTATTCAACAACTTAACAGTGTAATTTTGAAAGCATTTGATAATTGGAGAAAATTTCAAGGATGAATTCAAAACAGTGCAAAAATGTGGATCCTTGCTATCCTGAAGCTGCAGTTAGTGTTTAGACCCTTGCATGTAGTGATTCTTTAGTTTATTCATGTTATAGCCGGACGATTTTATTTAACACAGGAAATGCCTCTCGTAATAAATGCCTTTTGAAAAGCCTCTCCTAAGCAGAATGAAATCGTCTTGGGGCAGTAGAAATGAACTATAAATGGCGTGCCAGGGTTGAACGAGTAAAACTAATACAGTTTCTTTCTTCCGTATTTAAACGATTTCAAGGGCGATCCTTAAACCAACGCCAAGTTCCGCCCTTCGTCTATAATTCACAGAGACGGATATTAATTAGTTACTAGGCTGATTAATGGCGCTCTTCCCTGGTACCCTAACTCCTTTAGCCTGAGGACGAATTCTTTATTTTATTCTTGCTTCCACCGGACAAGTTTATTCAGCTTTGTGTGTGTGTGTGTGTGTGTGTGTGTGTGTGTGTGTGTGTGTGTGTGTGTGTGTGTGTGTGTGTGTGTGTGTGTGTGTGTCCCCGCACAGTAGGGATTAAATGTACCCTTCGAAAAGCCTTTCATTACATCGTTTAAATAAAATCGTCAGTTGGTACCATGGGAAAAAAAAAAAATCCTTTGGGTGGAAGATGTTGAGCGTGGGAGAAGGTTTGACGAGCATTAAGCTTCAAGGAAATGTTAAAAGCAAGGCCAGGTTCACCCTTCACCAACCTAGCACAAAGGCCGATATAAATTTATTGGTAGATTAATGAGTCGCCTAATCTTTTGTAGGTAGTGGAATTAGAGGCGATTGTAAAAGAATCAAATACTCTTTCCTCATCTAACGCAAAGGTTTTAAGCTCATCATTGGGAGATTGCAAAAAAGACTAAATGTGACGTCATTGTTCTGGAGAGGTTAAGTATATCCGCCCGCCATCATGGTTAGCTACAAAGTCCGTTTTCGGTAATAGAGACAAAACAGGCAAATCATTTATCAATCGCGGAGGAATTTGCACTGCCCTTTCCTTTTAGTTGTAAATAAGTTTGATGGATTTTATTTCTCTCTCTCTCTCTCTCTCTCTCTCTGAGAAACGCACATTACACGTGCGTACATTTGTGGAAAGTTTTAACACTTGCCGGGAATCGAACCCGGGACCTCTAGATAGAAGCCAGGCACCGTATGTATGGTTATATATTTCTTTTGGACCATCTGTAAATTTAAAAACATGAAAGGCTTTGTACATGAGAAAAGCGGCAGGAGAAAGTCATAAGTTAGGCCGTCTTAGCTACAGGATTTGTGTTTGTTTGATTGATTTGTTTTATTACTGAGATACCAGGGCTAATTTAGCAGTAAAGGATAAGATTTGTACTCAGAAGAAACATAAAGATAAGTTCATCATGAAATTTAGTTAAATTAGCTTTTCACTGGTTTTAAAAGGATATGTAGCGTAAGAGACACCTTTAACCTTGCGACGTCATTTTCAGTTTCTTGCAGCTACAGTGCGATTTTAAACAGCCTAAAGCTCCTTGGTTGTGAAGTATCAGAGGTATATGTATCTTCTCACTACTTTGAAGGATCCCTTGGTATGAATGAATCCGTCTGGAGATAGAGAGTATATAGAATAGTTTGCATCGTGTTGAAGTAAACTCCTAGCAGATGTTTGATTGGATCTCAGAAGAGTGACGCTGATTGAAACGACAGTATTCATTGACTGTGCACTTATTTGTTCATATTATCAGTTTTAATATTGCTTTTTCATTTACTTTTTGCCAATTCTTTGCCTGTACCCAATAAACTAGAAACCGTGCAGAGTTGTGGCTGAGGAAGTGCAAGGGCGAATTGGTAAGCAAATCCCACCAATTCGTGGCATTGTGAGTTGTATTTATAAACGGGGAGCGGCGAGGAGGCAGAGGGTGGGGGGAGAAGGGGTGGGGGATTGGAGAGGAGACAGGAGGGGTGGGGGTTGGAGAGGAGGAAGGAGGGGTTAGGGGTCTGAGGAGGGAAGGAAAGGGGTGGAGGGTGAGGGTTTGAAGAGTATTAAGGAAACGAGGGCGGTGGGAGAGGGAGGAGGGGTTGATGGAAGTTGGAGGGGAAAGGGGAGGGAGAAAAGGTGAGGGGATGAGGAATGGAGGGAGGAGGGGAGGGAGAAAAGGTGAGGGGATGAGGAATGGAGGGAGGAGGAGAGGGAGAAAAGGTGAGGGGATGAGGAATGGAGGGAGGAGGGGAGGATGGCGGTCGAAGAGGAGAAGGAAGGAGGGGATGGCGGTTAGAGAGGAGGTGAAGGTAGTTGGAGGGAGGGAGGAGGGGTGACGGTTGGGGAGGGGAGAAGGGGGAGGGAGATGGAGGCGAAGCAAGGAAGAGGAGTGGGGGCGGTTGGAGAGACGGGAGGAAAGGAGAGGGTAGTTGGGCGGAGTGCGGGCGGTTGGAGAGGAGGGAAGAGGAAGAAAGGTGAGGAGGAGGGCTTGGAGAGGCTTGGGCGCCCAGAAATGTCAAGGCCCATAAATTTAGTAGAGGGATGTAAAAAAACAAAGGGAGAAATAGACGAAAACGTAGCAGTTGTTCCTCCCGCCAGTTTGATGTGTAAAGGCTGTCTTGGGTGATCGTGACAAATGGAGATGGCTCTGTGTGTGTGTGTTCACCGGGTCGGTCAGGATCACTTGATGGTCGTGATCGTCAGCTTTTACCCTCCCGGAAGGGAGCTGAGAGCTCATATAGTCCGATCTAAGGGCAAGGCTGTGACCTTCACACACCCACACACCCGTCCCCTTGCTCAAGGGGGACAGTGACCACCCACTTCGTCAGTGAAACTTTTCGCAACCTGAGCGAGGCGCGCGCGCGCGCGCGTGCGTGCGTGCGTGTGTGTGTGTGTGTGTGTGTGTGTGTGTGTGTGTGTGTGTGTGTGTGTGTGTGTGTGTGTGTGTGTCCAGCTGCCATTCGTTGCTGTCTTTCCCTTTCGTTCTTTTTGTTTTTCCATCTGTAATCGTCCTTGTGCCATTCGTCATTCTTTTCTTTCATTCTCTCCGACAGGGAGAGTATGTTTTCACCCCTGTTTGTTTCTTAGCAGGATTACTCAAAAACTAAAAGAGAGATTTGGACCGAATTTGGTGGGTAGATAGCCCATGTCCCAGGGAACAATCGATTAACTTTTGGGATCGATCCGTATTGCATTACAGATTCTGGATCCGAAAAACGATTTTTACGAAACCATAATCAGTGATGAGAAAACCTAACCCGTTATGAATAGTGGTTTGGATATTACGTTGCCCTTGTCAGAGAGATGACCTCCACTGAGTGCCCCTCTATTACTATCTCATTTCCCCATCTGTTCTCCCTTTTCCTTTCTGTCATTTTATTATTTGTCTCGTGTCTGTTATATCCGTCTTCTTTCACTGTCACATATGTTTTCCTGTTCCTTTATGCCCAGCCACTGTGTTTGACTCCTTCAGATGTGCTTTTCATGTTTCTGTTTTTCATATTATTTCCTGGAAGTTTAATATACTTGGATCAGCTCGAAGAACATGAATAATGAAAATGATGCTTTCTCCCCCCCCTCTTTGTTTACTTGCGTCTCTTTCCATTTCTGTTGTTCCTTCTTTTGTTTTATGTTCCAGACGGAGTTGTTTTCTTTATATATTTCTTACTATTTCCAGCATACGGTTTTTGTCGTGCTTTTTATAATTATTCGCCATCTTATACTTTGTTCTTTATTTGCATTCCCAGATAAAACAAAATCTCATTCTTTTTCCACTTTTATTTTTAGTGTATTTTCCTTCCTTTGATTTGTACGTCTTAATATGCAGTGTGCATATAAGAAAATGCTCCTAGTAATATATACGCGTGTACGAAAATGCTGAAGAGGACGTACATGAATGCTTACAAGAAAACATGCAGAAGTACTAATTAACTCTTGCAGCACGGTGATTTTTTTTTTTTTTTTTTTACTTTTTTATTGCTGCTTCCAGTCTCCTTCAGCTCAAAACAAAACAAAAAAAGCCTCATACCGAAAGGATTAGACACCAAGTAACGCTTTCAATACGATAACGCTTTTTATAGTTGATTCTAGCCACATCCAGACGAATTTGTTGACCACAGAAAGGATCGTCCATTGTTTAGGTGCTTAAGCACACGTCTGAGCAGATGTAATGTGCCCACTTTATCTCGGCGTACAGTTCCCAGCTATTTATATGGATCTGTAGCTTTAAACAAGAGATTGACGCTAGAAATTGGGTGCAACTCGCGAAGAAGTGCTGTGGAAAGTTTGTAAAGCCGTACTGTTGTTCTATTACGCCACTGAGCCACGAGAAATAAGCTGCAAAATTCTAATCTCCCCGCTAAGTTAAGGCGGACGAAATGGAGCCTACTGCTTGCATACCTACTCCCAGATATTTGTTCGCTTTTTAGTTGCCCTCGCCCCTCCCTGCACGTTACGCTCCACATCCTTTTGTCAGGTCGCTAGGCTATTTATTACTCTATTTTGCTTTCCTCCCAGGTGATCCATTTCCTTTGCCTGCCTTTCATCTCTGCTTGTGTGTATTTTTTCAGTGTTAAACTCTTATAGTTTCTTATTTCCATACAGACTTTAAGTTTAGTCCTATCGTTTTCTAGTCTTTGTAGCAGAATCCCGTGATACGCTGACTTTTACCAAATTCTCAATGGCACATAGTAATTTTAATCATTTGGGAAATTGTGATGTAATTGGAAATTGTATCTGTACTAGTGATGAGATTTTATTTTTATAATTTCTGAAAATGAAACGGTATTATTCAACACAAAATGGTCGTAGATGAAAGTATCTCATGCATAGTTTTGTAGTTAATTTTCTTATTGCCGCCAAACTTCCCTGTATTGTTTTCAATATTCGTACAGCTTACTTGAGAGAGAGAGAGAGAGAGAGAAACACTGTTCTGTTATCGTATATTGTTTTTTCCATTTAATTGAGTTTTCCAACTTAATATCTTCCTTTTCTAACTCTTCAGCGTTAATCTTTCATTTTCCCACACTTCTCTTGTAAACTCCTTCCATTTCCCTAAAAATGTCTGGTTTAATCATTAAACTTTTTTACATTATTTAAGTTAAAATCCCTCACTTTCATTTAAGAAATCGGTTGAATCCATCATAATTCGAGTTTATACCATTTTAATTCATTCACTTTCTCACAGTTATCCAGTTTAATCCTTCATTTTCTTGAGATTTTCAAGTTAATCCCTCCATTTTCTCCGCTTTTCCTGCAGGTGTCTTACTGTATTCCCTCCCCTTCAGCCAACACTAGCTAGTTTTGACTACCCCTGTCATGACCCGCCCGAGAGAAAACAAGCTTTGTGTTTGCCCGGACGTGAGAAGAGGGTAGGGTTGTTCAGGAGAGAGAGAGAGAGAGAGAGAGAGAGAGAGGAAAATTACGAGAACACTGAAGAAATAACTAGAGAAGCACGCGATAGAAGGGGAAATATTGTAGATTGAGTAAATACGAGGAGGATTATGAGAAAACGAAGGAAAAACAAAGAAACAACGAGAGAGAGAGAGAGAGAGAGAGTGAGTTTGTTTGGGCCTGAGGGAAACTGAAGGAAAGATGGTACTTAGTCAAGGTTATGGGTTTGTGAAGAGAAAGTTTTGACTTGGAGGAATAATAGTTGTTGGATTAGTGAGAGGAAAATCAGATATTGGAGAAGTTGAAGGAAAAATATATATTGATGAAGTTGAAGGAAAATTGCTAGTTGATGGAAAGGTATTTGTTGAATGAGTAATAAAAAAATAACTGAGGAATATTATTAGTTGGATAAATCGATGGAAAATTATCAGTTGAAAGGAAAAGATCTGTTGAGGGAAACTGTTAAGTGATTGATGATTTTTTTTTTTTTCTGTGGGGAAGGGGGTAATGTTTGTTGTGTTTCTTGAGGGGGAATGTATGTTGAAGGAATACTGTTGAATCGATGAAGGAATTTTGCATTTTGGGTGTGTTGTGGGAATAATATTTTTTGTGTTTGTTTCTTAGGGGAAAATTATTTATAAGAGGAAAGTAATTTTGAGGAAGGCAACTTGGGGGAAAATATGGCTTTGATTTTATGGAGGAATAATATTGGGTGTATCTGGGACGAATATTTGTTGGTTTAGATGATTGTAAATTATTTGCTAAAGGAAAACTGTTTGTTGGACGTGTTGGACGAAAAGTAGATACGGATCGTGTTATTGAAGAATGGGTTTTGTTTGGTGAGGTGTTCTTGAGATTTGTATTTTGTGCCAGACTTATTTTTGTGATGTGACGAATTCTAATACAGGTATATCGGTGGAAGTTGTATAATTCTGACAGTGTGTAATCTATATCCTGAGCTTAACTTTTTCAGCAAAATAATATTTTTTCTCACTAATTCTAGACTACCGAAAAATTTATATACATGTGATGAAGCTACGGGAATTGCCTCGTAGTAAGGAGTTACTGAGAATTAATTAATATTCAACCCTGTCCGACTAATATTTCTCTCCAGGGTAAATACATCTGGTGATAGCAAGACTACATTCCAAAAAGTGATCAGGGGGGAGAAACTGTTGCATATATGTATCCTAGTTATATGAGATCATGGTAGAGAAGCTGTCAAAGTTGTATCCTAAATGTAATCGTATAGTGTTGTTTATGATGTGTCTGAATTTACCGTGTGTGTTTGTCCAAGTGTTAGGTTACGTGATGCATAATTTGTTGGTGTGTAGAGGCGATTAGGCACACACACACACACACACACACACACACACACACACACACACACACACACACACACACACACACACACACACACACACACACACACACACACACACACACACACACACACACACACACACACACACACACACAAATCTTTGTCTATCTGTCTTTCTCTGTCTGTAGATGGATAGATAAGTAAATAAGTAGATGTACAGGTTGGGCTGTAAATATCGCTTGGGTGTGACAGTGGGAGTAGGAAATGAATAAATGATGCAGGGCGGGCATTCATGTAACTGACAAAGCCGTCCCAGTAGCTCACGAGAAGTCGCCCGGGGGAGTGAAAGAGGAATGTTATGTATGGACTAGCCTGGAAGAGTATAAAGTCTGTGTATCCCTGCAGTTATTAATCTGAGAGAGAGAGAGAGAGAGAAAGAGAAAGAGAGAGTGAGAGTACGTGTGCTTGATGGCAGTGTATGTTTGTGTACGTGTGTGTGTGTGTGTGTGTGTGTGTGTGTGTGTGTGTGTGTGTGTTGGCAGAGTGCCCTCAGGTACAAAGATGGCAGGGTTTGCGTGGGGATCGTGAGGGAATTCCTTCATAATGGTGGGGAAGGTGATGGTGATGGTGATGATGAGGATGACGCAACTGCCACCGGACTAACCTCAATTTTGGCCCAACCTGGCACTGTATCACACACACACACACACACACACACACACACACACACACACACACACACACAAACGCAATATAAGCCACAGTATTATACTTGAAACTATGAAAATAATGTTGTTAATGTATAACCTTAGTTACTATTGTTTATTGTAGTTTTATACAAATCCATCGGTTTACCTTTTTTTTTTTTTTTTTTTCTCCTGCAATCAGTATTTCTTATGTAAACTACTATTATATCTGCTGTTGATATTTTGCAGTACGACCACTCCTTTTGTTGAAAATTATTCTTGTTATTTTCGGGCGTTTTTACTGACCATAGAAAAAGCTTCTCGTTGTTTAGAGGTTAGGAAAATATGCATATTTTCAGTAACTATCAGGCAGGGCACTTTTTGTGTGTTTTTTATTCTGGTGAACTTCAGACAGTTTTATTTAACCTAGGGAGACTTCTTGTGTTGAAGAGGTGAAATCAGCTTCCGCAAGCCAGTAAGTGGAATTCTCAGATTTAGGAGTAGATCTCGAGTTTCCACACTGCGGCCCGATAATGCTGCTATATTTTAGGAGAGGCACAGGCGAAGGTTGTTTGGAGGTCACAGTAATTGGCTGAGGATGTCCTAGGATGTGATGAATATTAAAGATATTTTCACATTTTATTTTCAGTGTGGGTTCAGATGCTTCTTTGTTTCAGGTGTTGAACCCGCAGGGACAAAGTTCGCCTAGTATTCTACTGCGTCTGATTCACACTTAGGGCATGTCCGTCATTTTCCTCCCTGACCCATCGTATAAGAGATTCAGTAACGGGCTGAGAAACATACCAAGATTATTAGATAGCAGAGGAAGAGGAAAAACGGAAGAGTTGAAATCTTGGGAAAACTTGTGTCCCCGACGATACGCCCGTTATCTTGCTTTATTTACATATCCTTCGCACCTGATTGCTCGGACCTTGTGTAAAACTCGCAATTAATTATCCGTGATGAAATATCGGGCAGGGATCTTCGGGGCGGGACAGTAAACAAGTAAAAAATAATGATGATTAAGGAGAGGAGAAAGAAGGTTGGCGCCAGGAGCAACAGTTAGCGCGATCAGGCAAACCTCCGGGATTCAGACTGCTTGAAATTTCATTTGTGAATTTGTTAGAATGTTAAAAAGAATCGTTGGGTTGATGCATTGGGTAATAAAATGTATTTACTGGTTCTGAAACAGTTTGAGTGCGAGAATATATTAGGACATTTTGCTGCTGTATTTTATAATCGATCCATAATTCATTTTGAAATTTCTACCAAGTGTGATGTGCTGAGTGAAATACGGTATTTTATGGATCAAGTAGGCATGCTGTAGAAGTGAGGAGTTCGGGGAAGCTTGCTTAATATTTTAACTCCTGTAGAGCCTCAGTGGCTTGCTTGATAGAGATCTCGGGTTGGAGCAGAACGTGCATTGATCCACCATGGTTCGAATCCAAGAGGTAGCCGTGGGCTTTTCTCTCATCTAAACGCTGCCATGGACGTAGGGTGGTCTACGGCTACAGTGATCTGGACTACGGTATCCAAGCATTGTGTCCTCAAACCCTCCAGAGCCCAAGGAGGAGTAGCCTAATAAATGATTGGCTGTTACCGCTTTGTTTGTCAGATACCGTTCGGGAAGTTGAGGAAATACTATGAAAGTGAGGAGACAGTGTGTGTGTGTGTGTGTGTGTGTGTGTGTGTGTGTGTGTGTGTGTGTGTGTGAAGTATAATAATCACGGGGATCATGTAAACTGGACATAGCAATGTGAAATGGATATCAGTCAGCCTGCTATATTATTTTAGTGTAGATGACTTGTTTTATTGGTTTAATCTAGACTCACATGAGCCTCCGTGTTTAATGAGCCGAGTAAGTAGGTGTTGGTAAACGATGTCACGCTTCTTACTTAAATTTGCCTCACACGCCAGATGGATAAATTTGGAGGCAAATGGGGTTGGATTAGGGGCCATATATTATATAACGTGTGTTAAGTTTAAGTTGTGTACTGGATTGCTTTTATATATGTTTACCGTCACTCATATTGGTACCAAACACTTCACAGTTAAATTTAAGAATGTTAAAGATATACAGAATCAAAACCAAAGCGATCTTTGAAATTAGGGAGGCTTGTTGTTGTTGTTGAGCAACCCCGGTCCATCTGGCCGAGCAGACCCATCTGCCATTGGGAAACAACTGCCCTTGCAGGGCCATCCCGTGCAATGAACCAATGTTCCCTTGCGGTAGACAGCACCTTACCACAGTGAAACGTGAGGAAGAGTCTGGAGATTTGGTTCCCCGATGGACGCCGCATTTACGTCTCCACCAAGTTAACAGGAGCAACAAAGCAGGCTCCACATCACCCAGTTATTTGGTACTATGGTCATCCATTACTCATCGTTGTAAATGGTTTCATGGGTTACAGGAAACCATTAGGCTTGTCACACAGTGTAGAGCCAGTGGAAGGAAGAGGAACAAAACGTGGCAGGAAGGACGAGGGAAGTAGGAAGAAAGGAGGGAACACGAGGAAAAAAAAATAAAGGCAAAGGAAGAAGTAGGCAGTATTGTATCAAGTACGTGGATGATGGTCGCACCACCTACCACCATATGGAATCTTGTTTATCTTGTGCATTAAGAACCTTCATATACTTATAATCTGTAAAAGAAAAAAATGCGAGACAGCTTTCCTGGGGTGAATGAAATCGTACGGAGGTAGAAAAAAAACGCACAAGAAATAAGAAAAAGATCTTTCTGAAGTGGCTTAGGTCTTAAGAATGGTGACGATTTTGTCAGTTTTATCCTTGGAACTACCAGGCGATTCTGTGTGGATTAGACTAGGCCTTCACAGTGAAATGGGTAAATAAATTGTAAAGTTAGGTGGAAATGGAAATGGATTTGATGTGTGAATTTAGGTGGACGTGTGTTTGGGTTGTGAGCACGAAGGTATGGCGGGTGACGTTAATTCAGGCATTACTGCTCAGGCTGCAAAAATAGCCGAGTTAATGCTGTCCTGGGTAATAATTCTCCTGCAAATTATTTTTATAGCAAACACGTGTGGCCCGACTTTTGAAGTGGGTCGTGAATGAGGTGGGGAAAAAGTTGGTTAAATTTCGTCTGGTGTGTGTTTGGGTGTTCGGTGAAAAGGAAAAGGTGATAATTTTATCGAGTTTGGAGGAGACTTTTAGAACTGCAGGGATTAGACATAGTCTGTATTAATCATTTCGTTGATAGAGGTCCTGTCCATGCCCAGTAAAAGTCTGGAGGTAGCAAGAAGAAAAACGTCCTCTGATTGAAGAAGTTAATGTCGTACAAGGTAACTCATAGAATTTGTAAAATTCATTTCATATAATACCCCTTGTGAGGCGTAGAGGTTCGAGATTAGAATGCCGTAATCCAGAACATTTAAGGGTGGGTCATGGGGTGGGTGACTGTTCTACGACCCCGGTGGCATTACATAGTCGAAAAACCTCCAGCCGCCTCTAGAAGCTTCGAACCTTGTGCTCAAGGCAAGGCCGCCACCCAGATTCGTGCCCTCAAACACTAACTCGGCATGAATTGTGTATGTTAACCTAAGTGAAGTAGTCGTCGCTATACACGAGTTGAATTTATGGACTAATTAAGATCTTGAGGCTAGATAAGCAATTTATTGGCACCTCGTAGGCAGCTTAGAGTATAGGGAGGGCTGTGACAGGTACGACCATAATCGGAATTTTTGAAGAGTTTGCTTACCGAGAGAGGGGTGAGGGAGGAGAAGAAAATCGTCTGGTGTCAGCTGTTACTAAATACTAGAGTTGTCCCCGACGATACCTGTATTAACGCCAGACTCGAACAACTCACTTAGCTGATTAAAATCGCCGGGTGTTGGTTGGAGAACATTCGAGTTGACCATGAGAAGGCTGAGGTGATGAGAGAGGAGGAGGGTAGACTCTTACGTAAATCGGAATCCCCTCACAGATCCGACCATAAGAGGATTTTTTTTGAAGAGGTTACTTAGTAGGGAAGGGTGTGGTAGTTTACGGGAGTGTGTCAGGCGTGATGAAAGACTGGGATGTAGGGACTTACGTCATCGTTTATGGGGAGGAGTTAACGTGAAGGGGCAGATTCACACACTTTTTGAATACTGAAGGAAGACTATGTAGTGGGAATATATCTACATCTGTATCTATATCATTCTATCTATCTATCTGTCTATCTCTACAGTATGTGTGTGTATCAATATCTATCTGTCATTCTATCTGTATCTATCTATCTATCTATAATGTGTGTATCTGTATCTATCTATCTATCTATCTATATCTGTATGGCTTAGTAATTTTGTAGGTGTTTTAAGTACTGAAGGGAGACATTTGAGAAATGATAATTTAGATTTATTTTTACCTCTTTCAGCACGGGGAAAACTTTGTTTAGTCTGGTCTTACTGCTTTCAGACCATGTCTTACGCCTTTCGCTTAGGAAAGACTTCTTGTAGTGAAGCCATTTTGGAGTCTTCTCGCTCATCAATGCAGGGTTTCTCCTGAACTGAATAACACCATCTAAAGGTAGCAAGATTTAATGTATTAAGGCGTCATCTTACTGAAGGGGTTTAAAAAATTGTATCCGATTTGCTTTCGGTTTATTAGTAAAAATTGTTGTATTTGTGGAGTTCCATTCCCTGCGTAGGTTAACCTCTCCCAGATTATCTGTGTTGCGGCTTAACCATATTCTTTCCAGACGGTTATATAAATAGCTTGGGTGAGACATTTTGAACTGGAGGGGTTTTGATAGAGCATTCATTAACCTTTTAACTACTAGAGTGCGTTCCTGGCGAGTAGAATCGTCCGCTGGTAACCTGGAAACAAAAAAATGTGTCATTGTAATGAAGAGCTTAACGATTCTAAACGTTGCCAGTATTGGGCTCTAATATTTGTGATTGTTGCATATGTTGATTTAAGAAGAAGTTTGTGTTTCACCCTTTCCATCCGATAACATATTTTTCATTTTAAGTAGACCACCACTAGGCTGTGTCTGTTCAGAAAGTTTCCCAAGGAGAATATAATTGTCAGAATGTAGCAAGGACAAAATACAAAAGCCTTCGTCGTAATACGGGGGTTACTTGAGATGCTGTGTGCGTTTAGAAACTTGTGCCGTACATTTTATCCGAGATTCATTTAGGTCATTCCGTAAATATCACCCCGTGCGGTATGTATGCTTCTAATACGACATCCCACACGTGTATATTAGTCACTGTTCAGGCCAAGAGTTCACAGATATTTGGCAGGGAACCGTTTTTAATGTGGAAGGGAAACATGCTTCCATATGTTGACTTGTGCATATTGCCAGTTCTTAATTTATTAGAATTTTCCTTGCCTGCTGTTAACCCATTCAGCCATAGGACGTGTTTTATTTTTATTCGTACAGCCTTCAGACGAGTTTATTTACCTAAGGAGAGACTTTTCCAAGTAGAGGGGTTCATGAAGCCTGCGATCTCATTTACTATCAGAGATCCTACTTAGGTTGAATAAAATCGTTTAGTGATGTACTGATGAAAATAGTACGTCATCGGGTTGAAGGAGTCAGTAAAATGTGAAGATGTCGATATTTACCTTGTGTGCTGTTATGTACGATATGTTACATTTTGATTTGTGGGGATACGGTATACTTATTTCATAGTAACGGCAAACTATAACAGTTTCCGAATATTGGTCAACAGATGTTTAGAATATTGTATGGAATCAGATTTTTGCAAGATGCCATTTTCACATATAAGAGTTTTTATAGTACTTGTTCGTTATTAATAGTATTGGCAGCCTTTTTCATGCAATTATATGTTTTCGTGTTGTTCATAACACTCCCTGTCCTTACTTCTAATTGAAATGTGGAGACATTTAAAACCACGTAGACGTTGTACTTTTAGATATTTGGCGCGCAACCCAGTATGGGCCGTTAGATGTGGTCGTAACGGTCGCCGATTTCGTATTTGTGGGCTTTGAGATGGAAAGGGTGTCTTAGTGGCGTCCTGGTAGCATTGTTGGCGGCCATGGTGGCAGCCGGTGGCAGTTTATCAGCCTGCCATCTGTTAGGCGGGGGGGGGGGGATGGTATGGGTTTAGGAGTACACGTGAAAGGGATATTCTGTACAGGGTGGTCCGTATATTATACATCCCATTTCTAGTGTGTTGCAGGAACGGCATAGTCACCGTTACCAGTACCTACCCTACATTAGCTTATACCTTTCAGTCCTTTGTTGCTTTTTTATGTTTATTGAACAATAGATAGATAGATAGAATAGGCGGTTGAGCAGTAATTTCACGAAGCTGCTAAAATGTCAGCGCTCCTCTTACCAGTAGACTCAGCCGTCCCCGCAGCACACAAGATAGAAGAGTGCAAAATATGAGCCACCCTGTATAAATTTAATAGTACAGTACATACTTTTACTCGCCCCAGCGTGAAGGCCCCGAAAAGCAGGAGAGCACAAGCCCATTCACTTGTTCAGTCTTCAGCTGTCCCTTAACATTAGTCTTCGCCAGTAACAAGTCTGACAACATTCATAACCAGGTCCCGCTGATGACTGCAGTTCACCCAGGTCGCTTCATATCGTAGCCTTTTATCGATCATGAACTATCTCACTCCCATGTAGATCTGAGGCACACCATTTCAAACGTTTCCACACTTGTCATGTCCCAAGTAAAATTTAACACCTGGCATCACTACAGCGCTGGTGGCATCAGTGTACCGTCATGCATACCCATCTTTGCGCGAGCAGATATTTTTCCTCCCACACGTCAGTGCCCCCTCCCCCTTTCTTTTTTGCTGTTGTATGGCTTATTTCAGATCCGTGAGTTCCATCTGCTGCTGTGTCAGCCTTCCACCCCCCACCCCTACGCACACGCACACGCACAAAGACGGGGAGGGGGGTTAATTGCTTAAATGTCACCCTCCATTGTCACTCTCATTCGTCCCAGCCATGTTTTATATCTGCCTCTCCTTCCCATAACATTTATCTTTTCCCTCCCACTTTTAATACTCCTCGCCCCTCGCCTCCCCCATCCCCCTTCTCATTGGCTGAAAGGAATATGTTTTATTTATGTTTTGTATTGTTCATCATCGTCGTCGTCACACACTATTTCTCACAAATGAATATGGTCAAAACAGCACAGATAAAACGACTGCGAACAAGACGTAACGTATCGCAAAGTTTTCTCAGTCAGAATAGGACTAGCAGTAACAGCTACAGGAACAGCAATAGTAATGACAATAATGATAGTAGCAGAAAAAATAGAAACACCAAGAAAACAGCAGCAGCAGCAACAACAACAACTACGACTAATAAAAAAAATAGTAACAATAATATTAACAATAATACAATAATGAAACAACAACAGCAACAGTAATAATAATTATCATCATCGTCATTATCATCATCATCATCATCATCATCATCATAGTAATGATAATAGATGTAATCCAACCCTGTTTCAGATTAGTAATAATGATGAGTAGTAGTAGTAGTTGTAGTAGTAGTAGTAGCGGTAATAGAGGTAATAAGGATACCTCACTCATCTTTAGGTACGAGGAAAGGTCTGGATGATGATGTTGATGAAGTTGTAATAAAAATAACAAAAAGCATAGTTTCAAATGCAGACACACCACCACCGCCGCCTCTACCACCGCCACCTCTACCACTACCACAACAACAAGAATAACAGGAGGTGAAGTAGCACTACGGGGGCGTTGATGTTAAGAGAGTAGCACATAAACACTGGATTTACGGAGCCCAGGTGTTTTAGGAGAGGGGGAGTGGAGGGAAAATAGTACGTAGAGTAGGTGAAGGGAGTTGGAGGAAGATAGAGGGGAAAAGGGAGGGGAGTGGAAGGGGTGGAGGAAGTGAACTGAAAATAGAGGGGAGTAGTGCGTAGGGGAGGTGAAAGAGGTTGGAGGAGAAGAGAGGGAAGAAAAGCGAATAGGAGGAGAGAATAATAGGTAAGGGAGCCTGGAGGAGTTGAACCAAAGTATTGTAATGGGGAAGATGGAGGGAAGTGGAAGAGTGAGAGAATTGGTAGAGTGAGGCGTAAAGGAAATAGTGGAGGGTCGGAGGAATTTATAAGGGGGTGAGGAGGCAAGAGGAGAACGTAGTTGAGGATTAGATGAAAGTAAGATGGAGTAGGGAGGGAGGGAGGGGGCAAGGGATGTTAAAGTAAGTTGGAGAGGAAGGAGTAGAGGAAAGAGAAAAGGTTTGAGGGTTGGAGGGAAGTTGGACGGAAGGACACGCAGATGGGTTGGAGTGAGGCGAGAAGATTATAGGAGTGAACGTTGGAAGAAAGTTGGAGAGAGGAAGAGTAGACTGTAGAAGTGAAGGTTGGAGAGAGAGAGAGAGAGAGAGGGGGGGAGGCAAGTTGGATGATGAGGAGAGGCAGTAGAATGATGGAGTGAGGGTTGGAGGGAAGTTAATAGGAGTGATATTTAAATTGGGAGGGGAAAAAGAATAGAGAAATGAGCATTGGATGAAAGTTGGTTGGAGAGGAAGGGTGGTGTGGGAAGTGTTGGGAAGTGAGGGACTAGGGAAGGTGATGATGGAGACCGTAGGGGAGGAAGATTACAAAAGAGTGAAAGATTGCAAGAGGTGTGGGAGGGAAGGAAAGAAAAATAATAGCGAGGTTGTCTGGTTAAGCCTAAAGATGTCAAGCACAGCCAAGGACAAAACATTGGCCTTCTGTTCCACTGCGTTTTCTTCAGACTTAGGGCATGTGTAAGGAAAGATGAGAGCAGAAGGCGCTGTCTCCCGCCCACTCCATTTTCCGGTACAGGGGCCGGCAGGAGAAGGCCAGAATAACACTAAAGACAAGCCTGGAAATTCACACAGGAATTCACAAAGTGCGTAATACTATAAGAAACACATTCTGTTTTGGTGATGTATATTATACGAGTAATTGCTCGTCACTAAACTAGTAGGCCTGTTTCAGCCGTCAAAATAAAATAATTGTACAGTTAAAATGCGCTTACATTTAATGGAAGATAACTTACACACACACACACACACACACACACACACACACACACACACACACACACACACACACACAGTGTGAATGTGCAGCTGTACTCACATTCAAGCCATGTTCTCAAGATCCTAATGGGTAATTTTGCATTATCAGAGAAGTGGCCTTTGCGCATCGGTTTAGGTGTGGAAGGCTTTTTGGGATGTAAAGTGAGAAGTAAGAGTATATATGGAAATTTTTTGTTGCTAAATTGGTTGTGTTTGTGAGTGAGACAACTCTCTATATGTCATCGAGTGTACCTCGACAGGTTGCAAACATGTCCGGCCGCTTAGTGGGGGGATATCTATCTATCTACCTATATATATATATATATATATATATATATATATATATATATATATATATAAAGTATGTATGCATGTATGTATATATATATAATATTGGTGGGCTGGTACGATTTTTTTGTACAATCACGTCGACCAAAGACAGTCGAGCTAAGGAGGAAGAGGAGGTAAGTACGAAGAGGAGGAGGGAGTGATGCGGAAGAGGTTGTAAAGCAGTAATAACGGAGGAGAGAAGAAAGGAGGTGAAGAGGTAGATGAGAAGACAGATTAGTAGAGGTGGGATGGAGGGTTGGGAAATAATGTGAAGGAAGAGATGCGAGAGGAAGAGGAGTGTTGAAAATGATGGAGGCAATGGAATGGAATAGAAGATAGATTTATCCCTTCGATCCGAGGGGCCTCTCCTCAGATGTATAAAATCATGTGGCAGTTGTTAATGAAAAAGCAAGAAAGAAGCAGTAAAGTAGATAAGGAGAAAATCGTCTTTAGTTTGTGGAGAGGACTCATTAGCTATGTAGCTTGAATAGACATTATCTTAATACACACAACAATAAATATCGAGAAAATGGTGATCAAGTGGATGAAAGGGAAAATATATGGAGTGGAGAGAGGTAGAGGGAAGGGGGAATGTGCGTTAGGGTTGGGGTAGGGGACAGATTGAGGGGGAAGGGGACGATTCAAGGGAATAAATTAGAAAGGGAAAGTGGAGGGGAGAGAGAGAGAGAGAGAGAGAGAGCGCAGATTTTAACGTCCTTATTAGATGATTTTTGCCATATTATAATGAGTCATAGGATTTATCATAGGACAGCGATTATTCATTAGAGCAGGAGAGAGAGAGAGAGAGAGTTGCCACCCACATCACTTGCCAAAATCGCCTTTTTCTCTTGCTCGCTCCCGCATCCCTCCTTTCCTCATACTGCTGCTTCTCTCTCTCTCTCTCTCTCTCTCTCTCTCTCTCTCTCTCTCTCTCTCTCTCTGTCAAGGAAAATGTAAAGGACGTTCAAATTAGACAGGTGGATAGATATATATGGTTAGTTGTTAGGAAAGAAAACATTTTTTGGAAATGGAGGGAACAAGAAGAGTACTGTAGATGAAAATCTAATATGAAATTGTCATAAACTTTAATTGTGATGTAAAATGGTTGGTAGAATTAAAGGTGAGAGAGAGAGAGAGAGAGAGAGAGAGAGAGAGAGATGGGGGAGAAAGAAAAATGAGAGTGAGAGGATTGGAAGATAGGAGGAAGAAGAGAAAAGAGGAAAGAAGGGAGGATAAAGTGGAAAGACAGGGGAAGAGGAAAGACGGGTGTGAGAGAGGGTGAGGAAGCAAGAGGTGTCAGAGGAAAGACAGGAGGAGGAGGAGGAGGAAAGAAGGCGAGCAGGAGGGGGGGGGGGTAGACACCTGCGCGCTTCACTCACAACCCCAGACTAATCTTGGAAACGCTCCCCCCCTCTTGTTGTTGTTGATGTTGTTGCTGCCCTTGTGGTTGGAGCGGGCCTCTTGCCGTTTTTATTTGTACTTTGTGTTTATGTTATTTATTTATTCTTTGTTCCCTTAACCTTCGCGCAGAGTATTTTTTCCCTTCAGGTTTATCATACCCTCTTGCACGGCTAAGGTTGAAGTAGTTGTTTTTGCCTCCGCCAAGAAGGTTCAGCGTTGGACTCGTTTTGTCTGTTTTTCTTTTAGCAACATCATGGGGAAAATATTGGATGGGATTGCATTAGATTTATACGTTATAATGATTGACGATTGTCAAAGGAAGAGATGATTAAATTTTGGCCTAAAAAGGTCAGAGATCACGGTCATCAAAAACAAGAAAATCAAGCAAAATCATGAAAAACTATTGTATGGAATTGCATGAAGTTTACAATAATGATTGAGGACCATCAGTGAAATAAGCGATTATATTTTAAACAAAGACTGTCAGAGGTTGAAGGTCGTGAAAAAATGAAAATCATTAAATTCTGCATATCACGAATAAAACAAGAGCTAGACATGTTACCAAGACCATGATGTTCTTGTAGGTAGCCACTTCATTTTTCACTACAGTCTTTGACATAGGACGAACTTCTGAAGAGCTTGCAACCTTAGCCGAGGTATGTGCTCTCTTAGTGCTGTTGTTTGTTTTATGATCATTCGGTTTATGTATTACTTTTTCCCTCGCACACAATTTCTTGGAGATTAGGTTAGCTATGGTTGTGTGTGTGGATGTCGTTTAGTAGAGAAAACGACTTTATTTTTGGGCCAGCTTTATAAGAATGTGATATTGTAATTTTGAATAAATTATCGGAGGTGAAGGGTGAAACGATGTCCACCTGTCTTGGTTTTCTACCAGACTGTGCATCAATGGCTGAACATCACATACACTCTCAAGCCTGTGTTACTGAGGTGTGATAAAGTAATACTTAGACACCGTTACACACACACACACACACACACACACACACACACACACACACACACACACACACACACACACACACACACACACACACACACACACACACACACACACACACACACCTCATACAGGCATACCTTTCTCTCAGTACGGAGACTACACGAAATATATTCACTGCAATAAAGCAGTAACTCGAGTGGCAGCCCAGAGACAGAGTGAGGTGAGAAGTAAATCGATGGAGGGATGAAAATATCAAGTATGCCGGCCTTCAGTGGAATGGACAAGGAGTTAGTAGATATAGTGAAGAAAGTAGGGAGAAGCATTTGTGGTGGCGAATCGCAGGTTGATAATGGTGATTGTTATGGCTTTGGTAATGATGATGGTTATGGTTGTGATGCTGATTGTTGATAATGACATCAGGTATGATTTACAGATCTGCTGTACCTACATATCAATCTGTAGCCCCTCTGCCCGCTAACATCATGACAAAGTAGTAAGTCTGTTTCATCCCAACTTAGCGACACAGCATTGGCATGTTTTACCATCACTTGCAGCCACGTACACAGCCACCAAACATAGAAAAATAATACTACACCAAACTGTCATCCCCATCACCTTACTATAAAAACTACACCGTTACAGCCTACTTACAGGCCAGAACTACCAGCCTCACTCCTTACACATTCCCTGTCTCGAGAGCCAAGCACTCGAGACAGCGAATGTGTAAGGAAGTGTTGACAACTGGATGACGTGCCGCTCTGACAGGTTACTCGCTGACAGATTCACAGTCCATTAAAAAAGCGTCTGAAACATTCTGTCTTTGCATTTTGAACAGTAGAGGAAGCGCTTGAAAATAATCTACAGTATCTTTTAATGAATATGTATGCCTGATATTTTTTTCAGTACAGCGTACGGAAGGACCTTTATACTGCAATATTTAATACACCATTTAGAAATATTTTCATTTCGGGAAAAAAAAAGAGAGGCGAATAGGAACGACGTTGTTTTGAAGCTGTCGGACATTTGATTTAACATACTATTTTGACCGAATGTACACCTTGTAGGATTATAAACTGCTAAAGATTTAGCAAAATGCTACATGGAGATAATGCAGAATAATATGTACAGATGGTTTTGCCTGTCAGGTGGAATGGGGATTTAGAAAGTTTGAAAGGTGTATGAATCACTACTTGTCTTTCTTGTAGGTGACCAGCTGACATGCACACCTTGTAAGATTCAACATAAGAAAAATCCCTTACAGTAAGAGGTTTTAAAACAATCTCCATAAATATCATCACTACGAAAGGCCTTCACAAAATTTAATATACATGTAATAGTTTTATGGTGGCAGGATAAAAATACAGATCATCATTTTTAATGAAAGGATTGCACTTTCCATTGTGCTTATTGTTTTCAAAAGAATATTGCAGTCATGTTCTTTGAATACACATAAGGGCACAACCCTCATTTTTACTTATATTCTTCCTTATCCTTGCTTTCTTGCCTCATCGTCGTCGTCGTTATCGTCGTCGTCCTTGTATCCCACGATACATGTGATGGGAGTGGATCCAAAAACAGGTACATTAAAACACAAAAGTAAGAGACCTACAAACCAAGTGATACTTCCTCTACTCTTATCTCCTTGTTCTTAATTGATGTGACACTGATCAAGGGTCGCGCATATTCCACGTCTAGACGGTGTGTCCCGGCACCTAGATTCCTTCCCTCTGTCCTTGATTGGGGAAAAAGGGAGAGAAAAAGAAGGAAAATGGGGTTAAGATGGGACAAGTAGGCTAATTGGTGCTGCTGAGGTAGATAGATTAGGAGGCAATTAAACCAGGACAACCGCAGGACTACGTAAATATCAACCAAAGTGTGTGTGTGTGTGTGTGTGTGTGTGTGTGAGAGAGAGAGAGAGAGAGAGAGAGAGAGATCAGCTGAGCAATTTAATCAGTGTGGGCATGAGAGCAGGTGTTTCACCAGAGGTCTGTGGTAGGGGGAGGCCGT
This sequence comes from Coenobita brevimanus, assembly GCF_032717465.1. Lineage (NCBI taxonomy): Eukaryota > Metazoa > Arthropoda > Malacostraca > Decapoda > Coenobitidae > Coenobita > Coenobita brevimanus. The sequence goes on from NC_137018.1 coordinate 29,224,620, forward strand.
GCAGCGCGGAGACAGACTAACTTAGGGCAAATCAGGGACTAGAAATACTGCAGGGATACGCATGGCATGGGTTGTGGCGGCCAAGGACTAGACCAGATAGGGGAATTGGATGTCGGCAGGGACTGCAAGGGAGTGCATTGAACAGGGAAGGTATTATTTTGAGAGGTGTAGTGGGGAATCGTGGCTAGGAGGACATTGCAGACAAGGATGGTGTCCGTCGTGGCTGCTAAGGCCTAGTTAGGACAGGGGAGCTGGGTGATGGGATGGATTACAAGGGAATGCATTGGTTAAGGAAGGAATGGGGTGAGGCGTGGGAAGTGTTTGGGTTACTGAAGTGTTGCTGCTGTTTGGGCGAGTGTGGTTTGTGTCTTTTAGGGTGGTAGTGTGCTGATAAAAAGAAAAGAAAAAAAAAGGAAGGTTTTTAAATGTAGGCGTTTTTAGCTCCTTCCGTACCAGAGGTCTCAGCCAGAACAAAATCGTGTATCTAGCAAAAATGAAATTTAATTGATGTCATAGCACTAAAGGTGGGTAACCGCTTTAATATCATGACTTTCTTTTTCAGGCGATATCATTCAGTTTAGTGGAATCATGTCTGTGAAAAAAGTTAGTTTGAAACGGCGAAAGTACAGGTGTATGTTAGCCCACAGTTTCTGAGTGTCATTTACGGAACACTTATGAGCGTTAGATTTACTGAGACTTCATGTCAAGATACACACCTTATCCATCAACGACGTGGAGATGAGAATCACTCTTTGCTTGCATTGCGTACTTCACACAGTATACTGTCAGCTATAGGAGACTCGTGGATTTCAAAAGGGCCGTCAAATAAACAATGAGCTGATTCGGTAGAGAGGTGGCCTGCAGTCCTAACGGATCTAGGTTCGAATCTCCGCTGGGGCATGGAACAGTTTATGGATCTGAATTTCATAAAAGCAGACTTTACCGATCTACCAGAAGATCCGCTGACATGTAAAAATCCGCTAATGGCAGTACGCCAGTTCTGTAAGAGACAGCCCGAGCGTGTATTCAGTGTGGACGGTGGGTGTTAGCGCCGAAGTGGTGACATGTAGAGGTGTATGGTATGTAGGAGGACTACTGGACTATGGGAGAAGGCTGTGAAGCCTGTGCCCAGAGTCGGACACATAAAAAAAAAAAACACATTTCTAGAATACGACTGTGTCATGATGCTGTACTTCTGCCAGTCACAGCGGTATCCCCGCGTGTAACAGTACGGATTGGGTGGATTACAGTGTGGGGAGCCTACCAAGAGGCTCGAAATAGCGCACACACGGTCTTGGGGTGTGACTACCCTGGATATGGTTATACGAAAGGATAGGTATTGCAGGGAATACAGCCAAATGGTCTACACACACACACACACACACACACACACACACACACACACACACACACACACACACACACACACACACACACGACGATTAGTAAGGCATCTTGTGACTGTTTTGCCAATTGGTAGTTAGCTGCAGGGTTTAGGGTAAGTAGGCATTCACGGGACACTCAATTCATAGTTTAAGGTTTTGTGTATTTCTCATATTTCAGCGTCTTTCTTACCCCATGTCGTTTCTAGAATCAAGAAACTGTCATCATAGACCTGCTGCGAACTATGCATTAGCTGATGCAACAGCAGACATGTTAAACCAGTTTAAATTTTCAAGCTAATCGACTTTGTATTTCATGGGAATGTCGCTGAAATGCTTCCTTATAGCCAGAATTGAAAATCGTCCGATAGTCAGCTCATGGGTCAGCCGACGCAGTTGCTAGCATGTTAAATCAGTTCAAATTTTCCAGCTGAACAACTTTGCATTTCATAAGAAAATCACTCACAGCTCTACAAGAGCAGATATTTGAACTTCCCCTGAAGGTAAAAAAAAAAAAAAAAAAAAAAAAAAAAAAAATCCCCAGGTGTACCACATAGACCTGTTGGCTTAGCCGCAGGGAATGAAGGTAGGATGATGATGGCGGCGGGAATGAAGGTAGGATGATGATGGCGGCTTTTCTCATCTTACTCTTCCACCATTCCTATCCCGTGTCGTACCTAGAAATAAAGGTAGGATGAGGGTGATGGTAAAAGTTTAGCCCGTGCAGTAGGATGGGAGGTTGATGTAGGCATAGGTAGCGAGAGAGTGTTAATTACGGGGTGAAGTGCGATGGTTGTGTACTTCCCGGCCATGGCATAGGCGCGGTGAAGGAGTATGTTGATCGTGGGGGTCACCTTGTCTTACGCAATTCCCCCTCTCTCACACCTCCAGATCCCCCCCCCCCCCGTCCCCATCCTCTCTCTCTCTCTCTCATTTTTCTGCCAACATCATTTCTCTCTCTGCCCATCTGTTATTTATATTTAAAGCATCAAAGTAACCCTACTCTCTCTCTTCTCCCTTATCTACTATCTCTCTCTCTCTCTCTCTCTCTCTCACACACACACACACACACACACACACACACACACACACACACACACACACACACACACACACACACACACACACACAGAGGTGTTACTGTCTTATTGTATTAAAGGTTCTAGGTTGTGGTCTTGGCAAGAGGTGGAAGAATGAGAGAGAGAGAGAGAGAGAGAGAGAGAGAGAGAGAGAGAGAGAGAGAAGGGGGCATTTGGAGAAGTAGATGTAGGCCGAGGATGAATCTTTTGAATTAATTTATAAAGAATCATCGCTTTGTTAAAGAAAATGGCAGAAGAGAGTGAATGAAGGAGGGGGAACATAGGGGTGAGGGCGAAGATAAAATCGTGACAAGGAAAAGGGAGGATGAGGAAATGTGAAGAAAAGAAGTGGGAAGTAATTTAAAAATGAAAAAAAAAAAATGTAGAAGTACGAGTAGATACCAGGCGGTCAGTGGAATGTGGAAAGAAAGATATACAGAGGCAGTGTAAAGCAAAAATAAGTTCACCATTTCCATCTTCCTGTTTACTATCAGCTCCTCCTCCCACCTTTACTTCCTTGTTTCTTTTCTGCAGTCCTTCTCTTCATTTTACTCAGTTTCTTTACTTTAGTCACGCGGTGGCGCTGGCATAGTTGCATGGCTCCGCTGCCTGGTTATGCAAACGCCCCTCAAATCTCTTCCTATCCACAGAATGGTGGATTGTGGATTACAGGAGGGGGGGGGGCAGCTTCAGCCTGCAGTGTACTGGGTTCACATTCAGGTGAACCTGCGGTTACTCCTCCTCCTCCTCCTCCATCATAGTCTTATTTTTCCTTCCCTCCATTTTGGTTGCCCTATCTTTCCATTTCTCTTTTTCACCTTCCTTCTGTCCTACTCTTTGTCTTATTTTTCCCTTCCTCCCTCTCCATCCTAGTCATATTTCATTCTGCCAGCATTCTCACTCCAGTCTGTCTGTCTCTTCTTATCTTTTCGTATGTGAAACTCCATCCTCTCTCTGTCTCGGCTTTCCGTTCCTGTCTTTGCTTTCTCTTCCTTTTTTCCCTCCTTGTACTCACTTTCCTTCCATAGTTTCTTCCTCTTTCCTCCATCGTATCGTACTGTATAGACCTACCCTATTTCTCGTTTCTTTTTGTACATTTCTCCACTTCTTCCATTTCTATCTTTTCCTCATTCTTTTCATCCACGGTACTCGCTTTCTCTCAGTCTCTTCCCCTTTTCCCGCATCTAATGTGTACGGATACAGCTTCTCTCCTCGTCAGTCAAACCATAGCCTCCTCCCTCACTCCCTTCCTCCAAATCTTTCCTTCACACCACCCTCCCTCTCCCCACCTCGTCCCCACTCTTTCCGTTTTCTGTCTTTAGTCCTTTCCTCCACCCTACTCGTTTTCCCGCCTTGGTCTCTCCCTTCCTTCTTCTGCCGCTCCTCTCCACTCCACTCCTTCTCAACATGCCCTACCCCCACTCTATTCATTTTTCCTCTTCAGTTTTTTCTCTCACTCTCCCCCCTTTATCTTCCTCGTATTTACTCTCTCTTCCCTAACCTATCCCCTCTCATTGTCACTTTCTCCCCTCCCTGTCTTGCTTATTGCGATTCCTCCCTTTTCTACCTCCTTCTTTGCATTCTGCCTCCTTCATCTTTATCATATTTTCTGTGTACTTTCGTAATTTTTCTCCTCATAATCGTATCATTTATCCTTCCTTCCTTTTTGCTACTTACCTTACTTCTCATTCATCTCTTCCTCTCTTCTTAGTCTTCCCTCCGTCTTTACACCTTCCTCTCTTCTTCCTCTTCTTTCCTCCGGCTTTTCGCTTGACTCTCCTCTCCACATTCTTTCCTCCCTCTCTCCATTTTCTTCATACCCTCTCTGCACCTTCTTCCTGTTCTTTTCTTCCTTACCATTCCTTCTTCCTTCTTTTCATTTTCCTCTCTTCTCCCCATTCTTTCCTGCCACTGCACTTCCTTCTGCTCTCTCCCCTCATTCCGTTCCCTCTGCATTTTCGTCTCTCCTCCCCATTCTTGCTTTTCTCACTCCACCTCCCTTTTCTCCCTTCCCTTCTCCCCTCCCCCTCCTCACTTCTGAACCTTCGCTTCATTCTTTCCGTTGCTGCTTCGCCTTCATTTTTTCACTCAATTGTCCCTGGTTTTCCTTCTCAGTATCTCCCTCCTGTCCCCATTATCGTCTTGACTGCTGTATGCTTCTTCCTTTCGCTCAGTCAGTCACATCAGTTTTTTTTTCCCCTCTCTACCCACGCACTGTATTATTACCTTCGTCCTATCCACTGTGTATGGTCTTTTTACCCTCTGTTCAGGTCACGGCACTCTTTTCTTCAAATCGACAGTAATTTCGCCATCCTTTTTGTTTCAGTTCTCATTTATATCACCTTCATTTTGTCCGTCTCTCAACCATCAGTATGAAGCTTTTAACAGTTTTCTCTTCGTGAATATACAGGCATAATCTGAAATCTGCGAGTCCGCTTAGAACTACATCCTTAAAACACTTGGTGTCCCTAGTATCTTTCCAGGTTAATAATAGCACGGCTCTCGCTATTCTTAATATAATTTCTAGACTTTTCCTTCCGTCTGTGTTGGGAGTGGGAGAGGGTTGGAGATTCGACAGCTGTTTGGTTATAAATAAACTATAATGCTGTTTTCTGTGATACTTCGCCACTTCTCCTTTAACACTCAGACTATGGAGGTTTCCCCGTTACAAATAAAATCGTCTGGCGTTATTCGGTATTAAGTCGGTTCCCGAGGTTTAAAGGCAAATGTTTTCATTAAAATGCCATGATTTTATTGCTGCCTTCTGACGATTTTAGCTTAGGAAACAGTGGTAAGTTCCACCGAGAATCGTCTCCCCAAAGCTAAACAAGTTTGTCAGGTGGCAGCAAGAATATTACGAAGAAGGGGTCCTCGGATTGACGGAGTTAAGATTATGTGATGTTTAGAGTCTGGAACATGTTGAAACTCGCAGTGTAGGTGGCTTAGAAGACTGACGGCTGTATTAGTAAAATCGAGTTCGTGAATGTGTAGGCAAATCCGCAATTTATGACTGGCAGTTCCCAAACACTTCTGACAATGAAATGGTTAGACTCAATCCTACCTAACGCAGTCACCTACGAGATAGAAAGACCAGATTTTTTTCTCGGTCGTTTCATTTTTTTTATTGTTTTTTCCTGTACTGGTTCATAAGGAGCGTAGGGGCCAGGGCCAGACATTTGAGGTAGTGAGTGAGCAATAAACTCAACCAGCCCTTGGATTTATACCCTTATATACCACATCCGGTTGAAGCGCCATAACACTAGCCTGTCGTCAGATAATTGGGGTATGCAGTCCCCTTTGTAGTCTGAGATTTGATGCTGTATGTGATTATATATATATATATATATATATATATATATATATATATATATATATATATATATATATATATACTGTATATATACACTGTATATACTCTTCATGTCTTTGTTCATTTTACGAATTGCTGTTGCATGGAAGCGGTGGAAGGAAGCAGTCTGTGTACTTTGTTGGGCAGCGAATGTAATATATATCTAGCTGGAAACCGTTTGAGAGGGGTTGGTGAGTCATGGGAGGAGGGGTCGTTACTGAGTAGAGGCAGCAGGTAGATCTAGACAGCCACCCTTGCTGGAGGCAGCTACCCTTGCACTGCAAAAATATTGTTTGTGTCTCTGATTATAGTTCTGTTTATTTCCCGGTTTGTCTTTTTTTTATTATTTAGGTATTTAATTATTTATGTTTTTAGGAACGTGTGTAGAGCGAGGCTGGTAATACAGCGTGTACTTGTCCTCAGCACTCACCTCAGAGGGCAGCTGATAATTAGTGTTTGCTCACCTTAAGTCTGTGACGCCCCAACCGTTCTCTTGGTTCAGGCTGTCTGTCTCACTGACAAATTTTTGTACAAGTTTTCAGTCCAGTGTTGCGTCTTCTGTCGTTCCTTACCCGTAGGTGGTTTTGTGGTTTCTACATGTCATTTGTTTTTCCATTAGTCTTTGATCGTGTCTTACAAGACCGGCAGCTCGAAATAATTCCAGATTTGTAAGGTAGTCCCTTCTTAGTGCAGTATAGGTACTGGAGTTGGTAACTGTGATTTTCCTGTGTTACTCCTTGTCTGCGACAAATAGCTGTAGAACATGATATTTCCTTGACCAGTAAAGAAAGCGGTAGTTTCTACTCATTTTGTAACTGTCCATAGATGTTGTGCTCGGCGATGTCACTCGTAATACTAATGCTACCAGTTCGCATGACCATATCTAGGTTCCTCATGTAAATCATATAGGTTTCATAGTCACTGTTTTGTAATGTAGATACTGCCGAGGACACGGGTGGTCCTGTGGGGTGGCGATACGTTGTTAGTGGTGTGGTGCGGTGTTAAGACGGTAGGCCTAATGTTGTGGTGGAGGGGTGTAGTGTCAGTATTTAGTGATGGTATGATGCAAGTGCTGAGATGTGATGCAGGTATGTGGTGTGTGGTGTGGGTGTATGGTGGTAGTGTTGTGGTGTGGTGTGGCGTGGAGGGTGGAGTGAGGTGGACTTATAAGGGAGGGGGCGTGGTTCTCCTACGCTCCCTCCCAGCCAATGATCGCTTAGTGCTATTCTCGCTCCAATCCTTCCACCACCGTCTCTCCTTCCACCTCTCCCCACTTTCCCCCTCTAAGTCCTCTCCCCCTTCCCCACGCACTCCTCCTTTCCCCTCTTACTCCTGCCACACCAACTTCCCTCCTCCTCATCTCCTTCTTCCCATTCCCAGTCTCTTCCATCTCCCCTACTTCCTTATCCCACCCCTTCCGTCCCCTCTCCTCCCGTCCTTCCCGCCCCACACCTTCCATCCCATTCTTCATCTGTCGTCATCTTTCCATCAGCTCCTTCAGTCCCCCTCTTTCTCCTCCTCCTTCCCTTCCCTTCTTCTATCACCCTTTCCTTTCCTTCCTTACCCCCTCCATTCTCATATCCTTCCCTCATCCTTCCAGTCCTCTCATCCTCTATCCCCTCTTTCCATTCCTCATTCTCTTTCGCATTCCTTCTACTTTTCTTCGTCATCCCCTCCTGCTGTACCATCCATTCATTTCTTTTATTTCTTTTCGCTTCCCCTCCTCTCATCCCCTCTTTACTTGTCACCTTTTTTCCCCTACCCTCCTCCTCCATTCTCTTCCTTCATCCCATTCTTGCAGTCCTCTCCTCCTCTTTGATTACATCCAGTCCATGCCTTTCTGTTATCCAGCTCCCCCCTTCTCATTCTTTCATCTTTCTCCTTCCTCACACTTCTCTTCCTTTCTCTCCTCTCCCCTTCATTTGCTGTCTTTCGTCTTTGCCCTTCTTCACACCTCTCTGTTCATTGACTCTGCTGTATTTTCATCAGCCCCCATCATTATTCCACTTCCCTTTCCTCTCCTCTCCTCTCCTCTCCTCTGTCTTTCCATTATCCACCCTCCCCTTTCCCCTTTCTTTATTTCCTTTTCTATCAACTTCATCTTTCTCTTTTCTCTCGTCTTGCCTCCCATCCATTTCCTCTTCCCTTCACCTTCCTCTTGCTTTCCCTTGTGCCTCTCTCTCTTTCCCCTCCTCCTCTGAACGCACCTCTCCCCACCAGCATGTCTTTTCTGGCTTTAGTATTTTCCCTTGTAGAGTTATTTCTGCATATTCACCTCCCTCCCTTCAACCCCTGCCTCTTTCCTTCCCTCCTTGCTCTTTCCTTACCCCTTCCATGTGGTTGTAGAGAGGAGAGAGGCACGAAGAGAAAGGAGTTGGGAAGAATGGTAGACAGTAGAGGATATGATATGAATAGGAGCAAGGGAGGAGGGAAGAGAAGGTATGAGGCAGAGGAGGAGGGGCTCCCAACCTTTGGGTCTTTATTTTCCATAAGAAGGGCCATGAAAGATGTGGAGGGAAGTAAAGTGGGGGAGAAATAGAAAGGGGAAGAGATAGAGGAGGGGAAGAAAAGGAAGAGAGAAGGAAGAGGAAAAGAAGAGAGCTGAGAGGGAGCGGTGAAGAAGACATGGGAGAGCGGGTTAGAGAATAGTGACGTAGGTCAGGAAAGAGGGAGATGAGGAGGAAAATGAGGTTAGGAGGAAAGCATCACAAGAGGGTGTTGGAGAGGTTGGGTGGAGGAGAGGTGGGTGTATTAGAGTTGAGAGCGAGGCAGTGAGACTGATTTAGGTGGGGATGAGGGGATTAGTGGAGGGCGAGGATGGGGAATGAGGGGATGGTTGGTGGAGGGAGGGGATGAGAATAAGTGGTGGATGTGCGCGTTGGAGGTGTGGAGGAAGGGGATGAGGGGTACGTGGAGGGAGGAAAGCAAGTAAGAGAGGAGGGAGGGAATGGGGAACGAGAAGGTTGTAGATGGAGGGAGAGTATTGGGAATATGGGTGCGTTAAAAAAGGTACGTGACATTAGGTGTGGTAGATTTGAGTAGGGACATGAAAGGTGGGGTTTGGTAAGAGGAATGGATGTATTGGGGTTAGAGTTGTAAGTGGTTGCTTTGGGTGTAAGGTAAGTAAAAGACGAAGAGGAAAAGAACGAGGAAGGGATGAAGCTGTGTAGTAAGATGTGGAAGGGGGATCTAGTTATTGTGCTGAGTGAGAAGGGTGGGGAATGGGAAGGGCTATGGGGGGTTAGAAGGAAGGAGAGGAAAAAGGGATAGAGTCAGAATTTAGAAATTGGAGGAGAGAGATGGGGGTTCAGGTTTTGGTGGGTATGGGATGAAAGTAAGAAAAATGTTGTTGGAAGGGGGTGGGATGGAGAACAGAAGGTAGTGGAGGGGATAGTGAGTTAGGGGACGGAGGGTGTACGAAAGGGAAAGGGTTAGTATAAGGTAGGTGTTGGAGGGAGAAGGGTGGAGGAGGGGATGGATTGAAGTAGGAAGTGCGAAGGAGTACAGAGGAAGGCAGACAGCAACAAACCTGTTGGTCATTTCGTGGCTGTTTTTTGTATGGAAGGTTATAACTAACAAAACTATATTGTCAGTTAAAGATTGGCAGAAAAAAGCAGAAAAGAAGGGAGTGTGAGTATGCCTATTATTCAAGGAAGAAAGATGAATGTAAGGTAGATGTCGTAGGTTGTAGGAGAATGAGGGGAGATGGGGGCTTGTGATAGGAATGTTGTATAGTAGTAGTAGTAGTAATGATAATAAAAATAATAATAATAATTCACGGTTTCTTCAGGCAGGGCAGCCCTAAGGCTGAATATATACATAAAAGAGTTAAAAAGTAACATTAGTAAAAGGCGAGCACTGCCTTAAAAGTAAATGTTACAGCCATATTTATAGAAAAGTGATAATAACTAGGTTTACTCGAAAATAAGAGCAGAGGTGGGTGGGGTTAGAGAGGATGTAGGTAGAGATTTAAGGGAGTGGGTTGATGAGATAAGAAGGGGTGTAAGGGAGAAGGGGAGATTAGAGAATGAGGTTTGTGTAGGTGAAGTTAGAGGGATGAGGTGGGAATTGGTGAGAAAGATGAGGATGGGGTGTGGGGAGTGAAGTTGAAAGGGTTAGGTGATGTGGTGGCTGATGGTGTGAAAAGGGGGGTAAGGTCAGAGGGATGAGATGTGGAAGGTTAGTTGTGTGAGGGGGACGTTAGAAGTGAGGGGGCAGTTGGGAGGGAGTCGGGGGTAAGAGGGGAGAAGGGGATGGGGGTAGTGTGAGGCAGGGGATGAGAGAGGAGAAGAGGGGAAAGATGTCAGGTCGGGTGTGGGGGTGTGGTGTGAAGGGGCAGGTGAGGTGAGGGGGACAGATGGAGTGAGGGTGGTGTGAGGGGGGCGGGCGTGGTGGCGTGGTGGTGGCGGTGACCAGTCCACAACCCGCTTGTGTACTCGACACCCGCTCCCGCTCTCCAGGTACGTCACCTGCAACCACAACACCATTTATACTTAAATATTGTCCTGCTTACACACTAGGCTCACTCACAAGTCAAAGTTCACAAAGGATCTTACTTAACTTTAGACTCAACTGCAGGAAAATAACACAACATATATTAACCAGAATAACTACAGTGTGATTTATTAACGTAAGGTATCGGCTCCGGTTTTTTCTTGTAACTGAATAGAATCATTCAGCATTTGCTCTATTGTTCTGTTCAGGTGTTACAGACATCCTGGAAGATTAAAGCTCATTTTATACTTATCTATAAATAAAGCATATTTTCTCATAATTTATAATATGAATTTTGACCAACCTACCCATGTATTAAGATGTATATTAATGGTATTTCCCAACACGTGTAACAAAAATATGGCATAACTGATATGCAGTCGATCTTTGAGTCTGTCTCATAGGGTATTAAACCGTTTCAGCACGATGTAGGCTACTTTGTTTTATATATTTTAGCTACACCAGATTTATGCCGCTTAGGATAGATATGACAGTACGTGGAGTTATTGCGAGAAGAAGATACAGAACAGCACCGAGATGAAGGAGCAGATGCGAGAAAACAATCGTTAACCTCATCTGTACCGTGGCGCGTGATTTTTACCTACTGTCATCACCAGACGCGTTTGTTCCGCCTCAGAAGGGCCTGGTGATGAAGAGGTTAGTGGCGATTGTTTGTAACCCCAGCACCACAGCCGGTCTTTCCTAAGCCGAATAAATCGTCTGGCTGTAGCAAGAATGCAACACGATTCATTATTGTGCTTCGAGAGTTATGAGGGAAATAAAAAAAAATCAACGTTTTGG
>NC_137018.1:29240724-29243224 GCF_032717465.1 Coenobita brevimanus
AGGGAGGATGAAGATGGAAGAAAGTAAGAGAAAGAAAGAGAAGAAAAAACTTACGTGCATAAGGAAAAAAATGCAGTGACATAAGTGGGGTTAATAAATTTGGAAGGCTCTAAGGAATGACGATAAAGAAGGCTGACATTCACGGACAATCTTACTATCGGTTTCTAGTTGGAACTTTGAAGTGTGTTGGCAGAAAGAGCAACAAACATAGGAAGGAATTGTTTTGGCAGAAATAATAATAAACATAGGAAGGAATTCTTTGGCAGAAAAAGCAAAAATCGTTGAAGCAAATTGTTTTGGCAGAAAGGACAATAAACATAGATAGGGATGGCTTTGTCAGAAAGAAAAATGAACATTGAAAGGAAATGTTTTGGCAGAAAGAACAATAAACATAGAAAGGTCAAGCAGTCTTCTTTCCGTGTCTTTGAGAGAGAGAGAGAGAGAGAGCACCTTCGACAGGGAATTGATCATCAGTTGATCAGGAAACTTGAGAAGAGTCTCCACTTTCTTTCTCCTTCTTGCACGAACTCATCATGCTTAGGACAGGGAATTTATCGTAGGTTGAACAAGAAACATTAGCAGGTTGTGCATTCACTTTCCCTTGTCCGTCATGTAGAGAGAAGTCAGAGTTAGGGCAGGAAATTGATTGTAGATTGAACAAGAATAATAGGACGGTTCTTCATGGCTTTCCTGTCAAATGGTAGTGAGGACAGGGAATTGATTGTGGGTTTGTTTGATGCCAGAGTGATGGATTGTGGCCTGTCTGGGCTAAAGAGGTTGCTAAGGACAGGAGGAGGAGGTAAAGAAGGTGGACAGAAGGAAAAAGTCTTGAGGAAGTGACAGAATAGAAGGAATAAGACTAATAACTTAAAGCTAAGAGGAAGTTATAGATGGAAGACTGTAAGAAATGGTATTGATACGATGCGATAAACGTTCCCTTACGGCTGAATAAAAAAAAAATGCGCAGTCACACAATACTATCACACACACACACACACACACACACACACACACACACACACACACACACGGAAGAGGAAGAAGACCTTAGTAAAGGCACGTGCGAGAGCAAGGTGGAATACAGTTAAGAAATGTGGTTCAAAGAGATACAGTGTGGATCGTCTGAATTCCTGGCTCATGTCACTTGGGGGGAACACAGCTGAGGAATGTTGGAATAGAAGAAAGAATGAATTGAAGAAAACACTGTGGAGGAGAGAAAAACTGAATAAAGATAACTAGAAAACAATATGAATACTAGAAAAAGTACACTGGGATACCTTACTTTGCACGTTTTCCCATTGACAGGCGTATTTCAAGGTGCTAAAACTATTTCAACTCTGAGGGTCATATTTTATTCTTTCCTACCCATGACGATTTTTCTCCGCTTATGGGACTCGGCATTGGTGGGGATAGGGATAGACTTCATATACTTCTCAAGTTTTAATGCACTTTAGCTTATTAAAATCGTCAGGAGGGACCAAGAAAAAATAAAAATGATTCCAAGGAGGCGAAGAGGTTAACGTAAAGAACTGATATTACAGTAATTTCGAAAAAGGCATGTAATTAGAAAGATGTGACTTGTACATATCTAGAAAAATGTGTGGAATGTTTAAAATCAGTCCATTGAACCCGATAATTGGGGAGAGGGCAATGAACTGCAAGGGTTGGACACATAGTACAGCAACCCTTGAGCCCGAGAACTTAATTTGTTTTATTTTTATTACCGAGAAGCGATTATATTAAAGCGTAGGAGAGACCAGGCCGGACTGGCTGGGTTAATCTTATTATTCCGGTCACCTCTTTGTTACTTCATTCGTACTACTTGCAGACGACTTTATGCAGTTCTTGAAGGACTTGTAGCGGTGAAGGGATTAATAAATAAAACTGTATTTTACTCGCGTGAAAAGTCGTCCTAAGCTGACTGAAATGTTTGAAGATAACGAGATTAAAATGGAGTACGCCGCAGGATTCAGGGTGTTAAATATAAGCATAGCACTGTGAGAGATAGTGTTGATTGTAGCAGCAAAAAGTGAGATTGGTGATAGAAATAGAGTTGTATTGAGGGGAACGTGAATGGGCGGTATGTGAGAATGTCAGTAGTGGGAGAGCAGACAGACGGTGTTGTCTTGTCACTCGGTTTGTTGTTCAGTTAGCCACTGTACTTCGATGACTTTTTAAAATCTCTCCCTAATTTAGACATTTTTAATCAGCTGTGGAGAGACATTTCGAACTGGAGAAGTTAGATATGACCATTAATCCCTAGACTACGCGAGGACTGCCCTCCCCCTCAAAAAAAAAAAAAAAAAAAAAAAAGTAGGAACAACAGTAAATTACAAAGGCATCGCTGGATTGAAGGGGTTAACCACCTGAGTACGGTAACGCCTTTTTCTAATTGCATTACTCATCTTTGGAGAAACTTTTCGAGCTAAAGAGGTAAGACACAGCGTTCCTTAACTCTTTCACCACAAAGGGTCTCCCAAGGCTGAATAAAATCACCAGG
>NC_137018.1:29248224-29280724 GCF_032717465.1 Coenobita brevimanus
TCCACAGGTTGAAGAGGTAAAGTAGGGGAGGTGAAAGATAGGGTAGATGTGTGTGTGTGTGTGTGTGTGTGTGTGTGTGTGTGTGTGTGTGTGTGTGTGTGTGTGTGTGTGTGATGTGGGTGGTCTAGGAGTGATGCATATAAGACGGTCGCGTTCCATTAAAGGCCTTCAAGACTCCTAGAGGTGACATTTTTCAGGGACGTTGTTCCACTTGGTGCCACTTCCTTCTGCGTCATACTGTAGCCTACATAGAAGGAGAGAGAGAGAGAGAGAGAGAGAGAGAGAGAGAGAGAGAAATAGTATCCTTCAATCATTTCATGCCGACAGTAAAATAAATGGATCAAACGATTACAACGGCAGAGTCGCGTGTGCAGCAGGTGTAAGAGTGGTGCTAGAATATCCCAATAGATGGCGCCAGGAAGCCCTCATAAACTGGCTAGGAGATGTTCTTTACGAGCCTACCGTTCCGCGTGAGTCTCGGGATGGCAGGCAGAGAGAGAGAGATAGGGAGGGAGAGGGCGGGTGTGGGAGGTAGGGTGAGGCAGGGAAAGAGCGGGGTTGTGGGAGGGAGAGTGATGCAGGGAGAGAGTGGGGGTGGGGCAGAGAAGGTGGCAGGGTGCGGGCAGGGAGTGAGGATGGTTCGGTGATGCAGATAGGGTGGAAGGGTGCGACAGGGTGACTAGGAGACAGGACGAAGGATGCGGGAGGGTGTTAGGAAGAGGCAGGGAAGGAGGGTGAGTGGTAAACGAAGTGACCTGTGTGGGGGAGGATGAGGGAAGGAGGCAGGGTGAGGCGGGGAAGTAGGGTAAGAGGTGAGGTAGGGTGGGTGGCAGGGTGAGAGGTGAGGGAGTGGAAAGGGGGAAGAAGAGTAATAAAGCAGTGATGTGGCAGGGTGAGGGAGTTTGATTGATTGTTGGGTGAGTGATTTGGAGGCGGATGGTGGCAGGGTGAACTGGTGGTAGGATGACAGCCAGAGCCGAGAGACTGGTTGGGTGATGACAGGGTGAGGAATGGGTTGGAATGCTGGGTGGATGGATGGTTGGAAGGTGGAAGGTGTGGGTGGGAAGATGACAGGTGAGAAAGGAGAGGGAGGGGAGGGTGACAGTAAAGGTAGGGTGATAGGTAGGAGAGGGTGAGTGATAGAGTGACAGGTGTGGGAGGGTGACAGGTGTGGATGCCGGAGTGAAAAGTGAGAAAGGGTGGGTGTTAGGGTAACCGGTGTGTGAAGACGAAGTGTGGGTGATAGGGTGAAGATATGGGGAGATAGAGTGACGGGTAAGAGAAGGTGGATGTTATGGTGACAGGTGTGGGCGATGGTAGGGTGGAAGGGGAAGGTGACAGTGAAGGCAGAGTGACAGGTATGGGAGGTTGAGTGGCTGGGTGACAAGTGTGAGAGGGTGACAGGTAGGGGTGGTGGGTGGGAGGGTGACAGGTGTGAGAGAGTGGGTGGTGAGGTGACAGGTAACGGGGTGTACAGAGAGCGACGGCTGGCATGGCTTGGCTCCTTGTGTCTTAATGATAATAATAAATCTTCTCGCTCACTCTTTCATTCCTATCATAAATTTCATCCTCTGCTTTGGTCCCCTTTCATCTTAGTCTTGTTTGGCATTTAAACTTTTACGTATTTTGTTGTGCTTCTTATCCGTGTTGTGCTATTCTTCATCGTTTTTTTCATTTTTTCATTGCTTTATCATACGTAGAGAGAGAGAGAGAGAGAGAGAAACACAACGGGTCGGTCAGGATCATGTGATGGTCGTGATAATGTCTTTACCCACCCCCCCTCTCCGCCGGAAGAGAGCTGAGAGCTCATATAATCCGATCTAAGGGCAAGGCCGTGACCTTCACACACGAACACACCGATCCCCTTACTCAAGGGGGACAGCAACCATCTGCTTTGTCAGTGGAACTTTTCGCATCCCGAACAACGCGCGAACTCCCGTCTTAACAGATGTCAGGCGAGAGCATTGCCACTGAGCCAGCGAATGATGTGTGTGTGTGTGTGTGTGTGTGTGTGTGTGTGTGTGTGTGTGTGTGTGTGTGTGTGTGTGTGTGTGTGTGTTTCAACATAGGTTAAGTTGACCAGGTATTATTGAATGTCTCGGAAGATTTTTTTTTTTTTTTTTTTTTTTTTTTTTTGGTTAGTGCTATGTTGTTGTTTAGATTAATGGCTATCAGCTTGGGAACTTCTGCACACACTGGCCCAGCCTTTAACGCTACGGTAAAATTAGTGGAGGAGTCACCAGGTGCCAATTGATGCAGGTGTGACAGTGGGAGTGGACGGGAAGAGGTGGAAGATGGAGTGGCTGGCGCTCTTCCCGTCTGGCTGAATGTGTAAGCATGCTGATGTAAGAGAAATAGTCTGAGCTACAGGGATGGAGGAGGAGGAGATAAGAGTAGTAGCTAACTTCTCCAGTCAGGTGAAGCATGCGTCCAATTTATTCTTGTTGCTTACAGACGATTTTATTCAGCATGGCAAAGATGATGAAGTCTGTATCTGTCTAACCCGTCCAGTTCGAAAAGTCTCATAAGCAAGAAAAAGTACATCTTCGTGTTAAAGAGACGAAGAAGGTGGAAGACTAGCTTTGAGTCATATGGAAGTCGCAAACGGAATGAGAGTGGTAGCCAAAAGAGTAGTTCGCAGAGTAAGAGTGATAACAAAAGAGATGGAAGAATAGAAATGAGAGTAACGATTTATGAGTTACAGGTGAAGTAAGCATGATTACGTGTATGTGTAAGTGTTGTATGCTAGAGTAATGGACGAATAACTGTTAAAAGCAAGAGTGGTAAGCAAAGAATAGCAGGCAGGTTTTATATATATATATATATATATATGTTTAAAACAGAGGAAACGAACAAGAGTATAGAAATAAAAAAGTCGTGAAATGTAGTAAGAGTAGTCACCGGAAGCACTGAGCATATTACAAAAATTAGTAGTAGACCAGTACTCAGATGAAAGAGAAGGCGACAGAGCACGAGTAGTGACAAGAGAGATGTAAGAGTAACCTAATAAGGGCGGGAGATTTAAAAGTAGCGAAGAGTACGCGAGAAGAATTAGACCAGTAATCAGACAGATGAAGAAGGTGACAAATACGAGCAGTTGCGAGAGAGACATAAGAGCAACCTGGTAAGAGTGGGAGATGTAAAAGTAGCGAAGGGTAAGTTATTATTAGAGTACGCGAGTTCCTGCCCTCACTGAGCATCCGTCCCTGCCACCACTACAAATCCATCTTCCCACAACAAGCGGCCTGTCATAGGGAATAAACACAAGTACACCGAGCGAAAACTTCAATCTCCCTGAACATCTACATCTGTTCTAATAATGGATCTTTTCCTTTGCGTCGTATTCGTCTTATCTTACAGCGAGTTTTATGGAGGTGGAGTTTAGCGAGTATAAATGGAGAGGTGTGTGCTGGGTGTTACTGCCCCCCAAATATAGTCGTATGGCCGTAGTCAGAATGAAATTTAGGAATGTGGCTGAAGAGGTAACAACATTGCTCTGAATCATCATTTGTGGGAGAGGTATCCCTTAGCTTGTTATAATAGTTGGCGTTATCCCCACTTCAAAGTAATGATGACAGTAATAATAATCTTCACTAGAACATAATTACGGAATAGTTGAGATACGTTTCAACCATTTCACTAAGGACTCTACTTCAAATGAGGAGAACCATCTTGGGTCCGCCACAGTAAAATTCCTAAGTGTGAGTCAGCCACTGATGCAGGAGTTAAGGTCATGTGACTGTGGTGTAGGTTCGCGAAGATGTTAAAGGGAGAGTGTTGGAGCTGAGTGCTTTATGTCGTCGAGAGTGGCTAGATAATGTCGTCGTTGATGTTTTATTGTGTCTTATATTATCCACAGTGGGTTTGTACAGCCATGGCATATTACTGTTGGATTTTTAATGGATTTACAAAGTGGCAGTTGTTGTACGGTGGTTTATGTAGTGGCTGAGTTGTATAGTGTGTGTGTGTGTGTGTGTGTGTGTGTCTGATCCTCCAGGTATTCGGAGAGAGTCAGTTTGTCCAGTACGCGCTGTGCCAACTGTGTCTGGCGCCATTGCATTTAGTGTGTGTGTGTGTGTGTGTGTGTGTGTGTGTGTGTGTGTGTGCGCGTGTGCGTGTGGTCCATAATCTGAGCCATTATGCTCTCATAGTATACTACACATTAAATTTCCTTTGGAATGAGGAAGCATCTTGTGTGTGTGTGTGTGTGTGTGTGTGAGAGAGAGAGAGAGAGAGAGAGAGAGAGAGAGAGAGATGCGCACCATTATGCACTCGTTGCATACTACGCATTTAATTTCTTTTGGAATGAGGAAGTACTTTGTGTGTGTGTGTGTGTGTGTGTGTGTGTGTGTGTGTGTGTGTGTGTGTGTGTGTGTGTGTGTGTGTGTGTGCGTGCGTGCGTGCGTGCGCGCGCTTATGAAGTTGCATACTTTCACCGTGTTGACAGAATAGTTTTATTTTTAGTTTATGGTTTCGGAGAATTAAATAATTTATTTCTCTGCAATATTGCAGGTTTGTGTAATGGAGATAAATGCTGGATTTCATGTTAATTGAAGGGATTGTATACAAGTTTTCAGCGAATGTTCATAGTCGTTTGAGTTCTGGTAAATAATTTCACTGTTAATTATTTGCCGAATTTCATAGTGCGTTGTCAATGTTGAAATTTTCGGAGAGAGAGTTGATACTGATTTTATAATCCGTCTCATGCACGTAGTGTGTGGTGCACTGAGGCTGGAGGCTGGTGTTTACACTTTCAGCCCCTCGCACCCATTCACCCCCTTTTTTGTGCTATAGCCAGTGGAGGAGCATAGACACTGATGAGGTGACTGTGTTGCTACTCAGATATAATGTTTCCAGTCTGTTTTGCACCATTGATAAAGAAAGTGGTGTAGTCTGAGACATTTGCTTTTGTATACATAATCTGGTACCTTTTGGATTACTTCATGTCAAAACCGAAATTCGATGGCTGTGGAGTTATCATTTTCTCCGTGAATCAGTTGCAGCAGCCCTCGTTCGCAGTTACTTACAAAAGCTCTAGAAAACAGTAGAATTGCCCTAGGTGTCTCTACGAACCTCCAGTTATTGGCTTTTAAGTCCTTAATTCGCCTAGGCATCCCTCAGGATTGCTAAGCTGCTTGTGTTAGCAGAATTTAGTCTCTGCGTGCAACAACTGCGCTTGAAAGAAATGTAAAATTCATATTCCATAGTTATTTGCTCATTGAACATTGATTGGCGCTGCAATTTGTATGAAAAGGATTTCTTAATTTCATCAGCGTATAAGTTGAACTTCTTGGTGTTAGTGTCATTCGTGGGGTGTTTGGTGATGCTGTGTGATGAGATGTGGTGAGGTGTGGTGGGATGTGGTGAGGTGTGGTGTGTGAGGGGCGGGAAAAGCGAAAACAAGCCAAGTGTACGTGACTCCCGCCTTGGCCCGCCACCACACCCTACAAGAAAAACTGGGGAATCTCTGGAGACGGTGCGGGAGGGGGGGAGGGGAAGAAGAGGTAAGGGGGGGGCAGAGGAGGAGGAGGTGACGGTAGGTGGGTTATAGGCGGGATGTTATGAGTACAGAAATTGGAGGAGGTGGAAATAGGAGGAGAAAGGTCGGAGTTGGAGGGAGGAGGTGAAAATGGAAGGAGGAATTTGGAGTGTGAGTGACGATACAGCAGAGAGAAGGGGAGCTTTGCTAGGAAGGGAGAGTTAAAGAGAAGGGGAGGTGTAGGGAATATGTAGTAGTGAGGGAGGAGAGGAGAGGTAAAGAGAAGGTGGGGGTGTAGGGAATATGTAGTAATGGAGGGAGGCAGTGAAAGTTGTATTGCGGAAGAGGGATGGTTTTATTGTTTGTTCGTTGTTTATAATACACACCGCACCCCACTGCAAAGTATACAGAAGATCATGAGGGACTCCGATAGCACTGAAACGGTGGAAGACAAGGGATGACTAAATGCTTGACAGGTTCGGAATTAAAAGAACGAGAAAAAACGGAATTACTCGATGCACGCAGCGCTTAAACCCATCCCAAGAATCTCACTGAATTACATTATCAAGCAAGCTGCTTTTGTAACCCAGTAAACCTTTTACTACGTTTAGTGGTAACCGTATAACCAAATAGATACCCAGCCTGATATGGCTCAGAAGGGTTTACATATGAGGAATTGTTGGGGTTTATTACTCACATAATGCCACTCAGGGGCGCAACAAGTCACCCGCTTTAAATGTCACGACAAAGTAGCCAAGCTTCGGGTTCCTGCGTCCTGACAGGGCAGTAAAAGGTCGGGTAGTAGAATGGAAGAAAATAATGGAGCCATATTAGGAGTGGTCTTGTAAAATTTCGAGAACTTCTGTAAATAAATGTGTGTGTGTGTGTGTGTGTGTGTGTGTGTGTGTGTGTGTGTGTGTGTGTGTGTGTGAAAATAGTGTATCCATATTAGGAACTGGGTTGTTTTGTTGTGTTGAATGTCAGCTGAGCCTGGGGTGTCTTTTATGTCAGGGCGAGAACACTTTATGGCACGAGAATGTGGATTTTTAGAATCGGGTTTATTTGGGAGGCCCCAGGGTCTCTCTCTCTCTCTCTCTCTCTCTCACACACACACACACACACACACACACACACACACACACACACACACACACACACACACACACACACACACACACACCGCGCGATCGCACCTGGGTGCATGTATATATAGCTATACGGCTGCGTAAAACAATATCTCATAGCTCGTGTGTGGTTGTGTAAGAGTTGGTATAATATTTATATGTAAGAAATGCAGCTGTGAGTAGCCTTGAAAGTGTTTGTGTGTTGGTCGGTGAGGTAGTTGGGTATGTTGCTTGTATGCGGTATTAGGGGTTTTAGTGCAGTGTTGGATTTCCTGATGCATGTGTTTTGGGTGTGGTGTTGAATGAAAGACTGGATTTGACGGTACAGTAGATGATATTTGTGGTTGGTATGATTTGAGTGGTGCTGGGTGGCTAGGTGGAAAGCAGGGGTAGGATGAGGTTGTCAGATGAACCACAAGTGTTGGTTTGGTAGTTAAATGTATGGATAAGCATATAAGGTATGTAATGTAATCCGTAGGGTATGTACGCATAAATCACTGAAGGTATATTGGAGGGATTGTTTATTTACTGTATATTGCATTAACCCTTTCGGCACGTTGGTGTTTTAAGTAGCGTGGACATCTTTGGAGTCTCTCTCTCTCTCTCTCTCTCTCTCTCTCTCTCTCTCTCTCTCTCTCTCTCTCTCTCTCATTAATCGCGGTGCTTCACTAGTTGACTTTAGTAGTGACATAACAAAGCCCTTTATTAGGACCCTGAAACTCCTGCATCATACTGTTACTTTTATACATGTTTGTCGGTCAGCCACCAGACGATTTTATTCAGCTGAGGAAGTGCCTGGAGAATAGTGACTGAAGGAAATTATTAGGGAAAGACTTGGATAAAATTATTAGCTGTTTGAGGCAATTAGAGGTGGTTGAGATGGCTGACGAAATGATGAGTTAGGTATTCGGTTGACGTGGTTGAAGGAGAATATTTGTTTGGAGGATTTGCTGGAGTGATAGGAGATGACTGAATGAGAGGTGAGATGTGTAAATGAGGTGATGGTTCGTCGATGGGTAGTTGTAGATTAGGCAGAGTAATAGAGATGACTTGGCTGAGAATGTGATCAGGTGATTATTTGCGGATTAGGTTGAATGTGGGACAACTGAAGGAGGTAGTCGGTTTAGGTGGCTAGTTTGGGTGATTGGTAGTTACGAGATTAGGTGAGGCGATGAGCGAGTGAAATGGTTGGTTGAGAAGGCGCATTAAGTTGATCGTGGCGTGGTAGGTATGTGAGTCTCGTGATGGTTGATTGGCAGGATGGTTGATTTAGTTCATTTAGTTGATGGCTCAGTAGGTTGGTGGATTGCTGTATGGTTGATTGTTTGTTTGGTTAATTGATGGCTCAGTAAGATCGTGGATTGCGGTATGGTTCATTGGTTGTTTGGTTGGATAATTGGTAGCTGAGTTAGATTGTGGGTCCCTGTATGGCTAATTAGTTAGGTGGTTGGTTGATTATTTTGGTTGGTTGTTTGTGGTTCAGTAGGGAAGTAGGTCGTGGGTTCTAAACACAGCGTCAGCCTCGCCAGTGTTCATGAAGGACGCCCAAGGTGAGATTATCCCCTTTATACATTTATTTTGGCGCGCTGGGGGAGGGAGGCTCAAAGGGGGAGGGAGGGTCGAACCTGGGGGGGAGGGGGAGTTCAGAGGGGGAAGGAGGGTAGAAAAAATAGAGATAGGAGGGGAGAGGAGAGTGAATGTTGAGTGTTTAGCGAGGTGTGGGAAGTGGGAGGGAGAAGGGAGAGAGGAGGAAAGGGGAGAGAAAGGTGGCGAAGGGAATGTGTAGACTGTTAATGCAGATGCGGGGAGAGAGCTGGCTGGAGGGAGGGAAGAGACTTGGAGGGGAGAGGAGAGGAAGATGTGGTTAGAGATAATACGGTATTAAGGGATATTTAGAGGGAAAGGAGGAGAGGAGAGAGGAAGTAACGACTAAGAGTAGGAAGCGGAGAGGAAGAAGTTGTTAGTGCGATGGAAGGAAAGTTGGAAAGAAGAGGGAAGATAAAAAGAGGGGATAGAAGGTGGGAAAGAAAGGATGAGGAGAAAGGAAGAAGAGGAGAGGAAAAATACAGTACAGAGAGGGGAGAAGAGGAGAAAAGAGGGGGGTATATGGAGGTGGTCAAAGTAAGGAAATGAGAGAATTAGGAGAAAGGAGAATAAAATTATACAAGGGAAGGGCAGAGGGGAAAGGAAAAAGAAGAGTTATTGGAGAGAAAGGATAGGAGGAGAAAATGAAGAAAATGATAGAAGAATGAAAGTTAGAGAGAGAGAGACTGCATGAAGGCCATTACAACAGATGAGGGACCCACATGTTCCTCGGGCTCCAGCACAGTTTCAGCAAAAATCAAGTTCAGAATATACACACACAGTCAACACCTTGCAGCCCCCCCCCCTTCTCTCTCTCTCTCTCTGTAATATATATATATATATATATATATATATATATATATATATATATATATATATATATATATATATATATTGTGTGTATATGTATGTATATAATCTTTTTTCTCTTACCCATTATTTTTCTCACCTTTTCTTTGTCCATTCTGTCTCCTTCCCCCTCCTCCTAACCTTATTTCTCTCTTCCCCTTTTTTCTCTTCATTTCTCCAGCAATTTCTGTTTCCCTTCTCTTATATCCCATCAGAAATATCTGTGTTTCCCTTCTCTTATATCCCATCAAAAATGTCTGCGTTTCCCTTCTCTTATATCCCATCAAAAATTTCTGTTTCACCTTTTTCCTCTCTTCTCTCGTCATTATTCCTCTTGAACACTTTCTTTTTCTTATTTCACTTCCTCCCTATCCTCTTTATCTCTTACCTCCACTTTTTTCTTATTTTTCTCCTTATCACCTCTCTTCCTTGCCTGCCGTCCTGATCTTTCCCTCTGTATATTTTGAACTCTATTTCTGTGGAAAGTTTGTTACGTCCAAACAACATGTGGGTCCCTCATGAGTTGCAGTCTGGCCTTCATCTTTACCATCAACATCAGTGTCTTTCATCGCTACCAGTAACGTCTCTGTCTTTCATCTTTACCATCAGCACCTTTCCCTTCCACCTTTACTATCGTACTCTTTCTCCTGCATTTTTACTTTCATAGTCTTTCTCTTCCATGTTTAGCCTTATTCTCTCCCATCTTTACAGTCCTCCTCTTGTAATCTTACTCTTTTTTTTTCTTTTATCTTCTTTTTCTCCAATTCCCTCTCTTTATTTCACTTTACCTCCTAATGTCTTTCTCCCTCCATTTTCCTCTTTTATTTCCTTTCTCCTCTCCTTATTTCCTTATCATTTGTTTCCCTTTTCATTCATCCATTTACTTGTTTCCCGCATCCTTGCCACCTACATCTCTTTCCGTTTTTCTTGTTGTTCTTTCTTTCTTGATTCTCTTCTTTACCTTTTAACACGTTTTTTCCACATATTTGTCCTTCTCTTTTCCTGTTGCTTCTCACCTTCCCTATCCTCTTCTTCTTTCCCTCTTCCCAATCATTGTTTCCCCTTCTTCACTTTCCTCTGTCACTCTTCCATATCCTCTTTTGCTTTTCCACTTCCCTGTCCCCTTTCTCCCCTTCCCTCTCCTCCTACTTCCTTCTCCCTCTCCCCTTTCCCTCGTGCCTGTCCTCTTCTTCCCTTTTTCTCTAGCATCTTTATCATCTTTCCATTTTTCCCCTTCCCTTCCTTGCTATCTTTCCCTCTTCTCTGTCTTCTTCTTTTTTCTCCTCTTGTTTCCCTCTTCACAATCCATTTCATTCTTCTCCCTTATCTTCTTTCCTCTCCTTTTCATTCCTTCTTTACTACCATTTCTTCCCTCTTCTCCCCCCTTTTTTTTTTACCGCTCCCCTATCTTTTTCTCCTCACTTCTCCGTCTTCTTTCCTCCTCCCCTCCTTTTCCTCCGCAGCCAGTAAGACAGCATTGAGGTACCGTCTTGGTCTATATGTGGTTATGATTTGATGATCGTAACCTTCCTACCCGTTTTTATCTCCCCTTCCTCCCCACTCCCCCCTCTCCCTTTATGGCCCTACCTCGCTCCTCATTTATATATCTCCCTTCCTCCTCCCAGCACGGTCTTTCTCCCTCATTTGTATCGCCCTTTTTTCCTCTTCCCTCCCTTTACGTCTGTATCTCCCTCCCTCTCCCTCCATGATCTTGCATCACTCATATCTCCTCTGCCTCCCTTCCCTCTCCCTCCATTCATGACCTTACCTCCCTCCCTCATTTTTATCTCCCTACCTCCCTTCCCTCCTTCTTCCTTCCCTTTCTTGCCATCCATTACTCTTTTCCTCCATATCTTCGGCTTGCCTTCTCTCCCTCCTTCAGTTTTTCCTCTGACTCGTGCATTCCTTCCATCCCTCATGATTTTAACTCCTGTCGTGCCTCCTTCCTTCTGTTTTCCCTACTTCCCTCCTACTTATCCTTTGCTCTTACTCTCCTTCCTTCTTTCTTCCCTCCACATTCCTCCCGCCACTCTCCCTCTCCCTCATCTCTCTCTCTCACCCTCACCCCCACCAACACCCCCATCCTCTCCACCTGTCATCGGCTTTGCTAATTAGTGAAGCCTGTATTCATCAGGTCGAGGGTGGGAGTGTTTTTTTATTTTTTTTTTTCCTTTTCGTCTCTTTACCTGTCTTTCATTTTCTGTTTTATTTGATGCCTTTCATCTTCGTTTTTATTTACTGTATTTTCCATTAAATTCTCTCTCTCTCTCTCTCTCTCTCTCTCTCTCTCTCTCTCTCTCTCTCTCTCTCTCTCTCTCTCTCTCTCTCTCTCTCTCTCTCTCTCTCACACACACACACACACACACACACACACACACACACACATCCTGCTTTGTCCCTAATCCCTGACTTTCTCCCGTCGTCTCACCTACTTTACATCTGTCACTCACTTTCTCCAGTCCCTCCTGTTCGGTTCTTTTTTTTCTCTCATTTCCTCTCCCTGCCTTCCCTCAGATTCATCCCCTCGCTCTTTTTTCATCCCTTCGTCAGGCTTCCTCTGTTTCTATTTCCATTTCCTTCCCTTCCCTCAGGCTTATCCGTGTTTTCGTCGTGTTTCTTTGTGTACCTTCTCTGTTTTCCTTCTTATTTCTCTCGGTATTTCTGCTTCTCGTTCGTGTACCCCCTTCCTCTCCCCTCCCACATCTCTTCACCTTCCCATATTGCATCTCTCCCTTTTATCTCTTCCTTCCTGTCTTCCCCCAGTATTTCTCCCTCCATCTTGCCCCTTTCGTAATTTCCGTCTTACGTAGACCTAATAAATATTCCCATCTGCCTCCTAATACCCCATCATTCATAGCTATATTTTTCTCCATATTTTATTTTTGCTGTCGTATTTATGTCTCCTTCGCCTTCACCTCATCGCCCACCTCTTTCCTCACCCTAATTCCAACCTCGGCTCCTCTCCACTTTTTTTTTTCGACCTTGTTCCCTCTTTACCTTCTGCATTCATCTCAGCCCAAACATACTTCCTTCATATTCATTCTTCTTTTTCCGTCCTTTTCGCCTGTCATTACCAATATATAAATAATGTTAAAGGTAACACGCTGGCCGTTGCCTTCCTTTCTTTCTTTTGCCTTTGCCCTAGTCTTCACCTCTCCCTGCCCCATCCATATCCCCTTCTCATTCTTCTGCCATCTTCTTTGCTTCTTTCCCGCTGCTTATAACGTTATCCTTCATCTTCGTTCTTTTGTCTCTACCTTAAAATCCCCACCTTATCTTCACCCTTCGCCCACGGTGGGTTTCTCCGAGCTGAATGTAATTATCTAGTGTTAATTGGGAATAAAGAATAGAGGTCGTAATCATCGGTAATATCGTAAGTTTTCTCTGCACTGAGTAATATCGTAAGTTTTCTCTGCACTCAGTAAGATCGTATGCGGTTGGCTGAAATAAAAGACCACGCCATTAACGGCAAAAATATTAAGCCCTACCTTACTGCACAAACAACTTCCTCTTGTCGGTACCTCTATGTACATCCCTCAACAACCTTCATGTATCTCTAACCTCGTCCTTCTGTCTGTACCTCTACTTTACTTCCCTCTACAACCTTCATGTATCCCTCCACATAATAATTGCACATACTCTCGTCTTATGCCCCAAAGCGCTCCTTCATCATCATACCGTCTCATTTCACCATCCGTGGCTCATATTCTACGTCCCAATTAACTCGCTCTCATTGTCACCTGGATCCGCCCATGTCAGAATCTCTTCCTTGCTCTCATTTCTCTTCTCATCCTTCTCAACGCTGTTCACATCATCTTTCCTCTGTTATCTTTATATCTTCTCCTTCGCCGTATATGTCTCTTCTCCATCTTCTTTCTTTGTATGTATTTTTTCTCTTTGTCAAAATTTCTTTTTTGTCCATATTTCTCATTTTTATCATCCCCTCATCTCCCCCATCACCTTTACAGCATCTTCATCATCGTATTCGCCTCTCCTACACCTTTTTTCCTCTCATGTACTTTTCTCACGCCTCTTGCTTCTCGTTCTTGTCTGAAAGTTTTCATCGTTCTTTGCTCTTCTTACTATCCTCTAATATAGCGTATCGTCTTGGTATCGTCATCTTTTTGCTTAATACTTCTCCACACTCCACCCTCTTTGTCACCTTTTCCATTTTTGCAGTTTCAGCTAGCCGCGGCACCACCTCTCGTCCCAGCACAGCTGTCTGTCTTGTTCTTTCAGAGAGAAAGAGAGAGAGAGAGAGAGAATTTAGGTACCGTGCGTGCAGCCTTCCTCAGCCTCAAATAGCAACGACCTCTATAAGAACACATAAATTTAGCTTTGGTATGCCAGTGAATAAAAACATTTGGTCTCGTGACGGAAAGTTTTAAATATCTACTTTCTACTTGGAGACGGTAAAGTAGTACAGCTTTCCCAACACTGCGTGACACTGAAATACTTTTACTTTTAAGTAACACTGACGACAGACAGCTACACCTCCACGTAACTTTTAAATACGGTAACTTTCTCATTTAGCCCTAAAGTATGGCAGCAGTTATCACCAAGTACCAGAAATAAGACATATTGCTCCACGTAACACTGATTTGAGGCAACTTTATTTTGAACTGTGTAATATTAAAGGAATGTGACTTTTTAATACGTAAACCTGAAATAAGGCTACTTTCCACCTACAGAGCACTGACAAGGTAGCGTCTCCACTTAGCAGTTTTGAAGCAATACAATATTCCTGCTTAGCATCACTGAAATACGGCAATTGCCGTACAACATTAGTAATGCAACGTGATCACTATATAAATCGAAAAAAGACCTCTTTTCCTACTAATGAACAGTTACAGGACATATTCTTGGTAGTTAATGTTTGTAACCAGACAGTGAACAAGGCAACTTACCAAGAATTGATTGAGGGCATTGAATGATAGTTCCTCGTAAATTATGAAGCAGGAAATGGCGTTTACTCTGCGGTAGGTAATAGTCTTTTGTAAATAACTGACAGTGATGCCAAGTTTATGCAGTCAGAATTGTTTACATTGGATTGTATCTGGCAAGTCAGTAAAGGGGCTCATCTGTCAAACTCTCCTGACGCTCAGGGTTTGTTTACCCTAGCACCTTAGAGATTTCACCACGGATAATCTCGGCACAGGATTCCCATGTCTTACATAAAGCCATATTCTTGTTAGCTTAGATTTCTTAACAACTCTCCCACAGCTATTTATTTCGCCCATATCGCCTTGATATAGTGATATAAGCCGTGTCAGTATTAAAAACATGTAAATAAATGCAAGAGAATATTAAAATTTACTGTGCAAATTAAACCGCTTAGAGAGATGAGCAATGAAATCTGTGCAAAACAGAACAACACTAGTATTGGCTAAGCACAATATATCACCTGAATGAGGGTACAAAAGTCGTCTGTTTTATCTGACAGCGCGTGACGATTAATGTCCCAAACAAAGTTGATAGACTGTATTTTCCCCTGACCGAAATCTCATGGTAGATGTGGCGTGAAATGAGTGCAGCCAAGGTAGTCTTACGTGCTTTATTGATGTCATACAACTGTCGCGGCAAAAGTGAGCCTTATATCACTGCCTCTTATTATTGTTGTGAACTGTAATAATAATGCTGTAAGATAAAAAAAAATATGTACATTGATAACCTATCATCACTGCGTGCCATTACTCGCTGTCTGCGTTTATTTAGCTTAAAATATAGTTAATCACGCGCTTGACACTTTATATTGAGGAAAAGTTTTGAAGTACAATACTGCATATCCTATTTCAAAAAACATTATTGTCATCGTTTCATTCACTAAGGTTATAATCAGACTAAATTTGTAGCTATGAAGGGCATCGCTTAGGTCCGTTTTCCTATGTAGGAGAGGAAGTGGCCCGAGCGAATGTGTTATTACAGGGTTCGGCTGTACTATATTGTCATGGTATGAATGGTGAGGAGGTTAGTGATGCTTGAAAGTGACGCCAGTAGTCATCGTCATTATCATCATCCTAATTCTAACATAGCATTATGACCTTTACTGGGTAGGTCAAAGAGCAAAACTGATCTCTTCCGGAACATAAAGAAAAAGTCAGACATGCTTCTCCCCCAATAGGAGCTATTACTGCTAGACTTCTTCCTCGACAAGTGCAGAGCAGTGCAAATAAATTTTTTTTAGGTCTTTTCACTGCGCCAAATATAATTTTGTTCTGTGCCGCAGGGAATAAGTGGATAGGCTAGTATTATTTCTTACTCGTCACAGTCAGTAATAATAATAATTAAATATATTATATCTGAAGTCCTTTACAGTTATTATTTGCCCATAAGGCATTCACATACAAAACAGCTAAATATACCCTAAGCTATAATTACCGCTGTTAAAACTCCGACTTTATTATGAAGTGGGAATGTCAGGGGTGGAGACATTTCCCCGTAACCTGAACCCACAAACCTGCGCCAACTGCCAGTCACACACTCACACACGACCTTATATCCAACGCACTTTTATTTATCTTATTTATTGCTGTTCTCAGCTCCCGCGCAGTGGAAATTAATTAGTTTCGGCTTATTCGCGGCTTGTGTGAATGAGAGTAAGAATAACATGAGAGAAAAAGAATAGGAATTTGACTTGGTGGGATTTAATGGGGGGTATTTGGGGGTGTCGGTGAATTTTTTTTTAGTATGTGTTGATATGCTGTATTGTTTTGGCTTAGTTTCCGTGTGTGTCAGTAAAACAGTATAGAAAAGAGTCAGTTGCGGTCTGTGTCAGTCAGAACAAGGAGGAGAATTTAATTTGGGTATTAATGGGTAATGTTTGAAGATGTTTGTTATTTTTCATTTTTACGGTAATGTATTCTTAAGTAGAAGGGCAATACTCATGTAAGACCGAGAGAGGAGGGGGGAGGGCTGGGCGAATATGTGTAGCCTACGTTTGATGCCAGTACCAGCCTACAGTATAGCAGACATTTGAATTTAACCCCAGTAACAGTACAGACTACAACGTTCCGTAGGTAATTGACATACAGTAAAAGGAAACCAGCACTCGCGCGAACCGAAAGAAAACGAATGCAGTTTAAAAGGAAAACGTGTGTTATTTGAAGGAGAGCTTGTATGTTTTTCTCTCGCCTGATAGGCCGGCCACTTGAAAGGTTTATCAGGACTTGTAGTAGGGTGAAAGGTGCGGTTGTGGTCCTTGGCAACTGGACACCTTAATGGGCTCCTTGTGTGTGTGGAGAGGAAACTGAAGTATACCTTTGTTGGAACGATGGGGGGAGCGTATGGGAGAGTGCCAGTGCCCCCTCCCTGTGTGTGTGTGTGTGTGTGTGTGTGTGTGTGTGACATTTGCATTATAAATACTGCTAGTCTGAGAGAGAGAGAGGGGGGGGGGTAATTAGACAGGGGATGTGAGACCTTTAACCTCGGGTCGTCAGCAAGAACCCAGTCCAATCACAGGACACACAACAGGAGACAGGTTCCCCGTGCCCACCCAGAGGCTCCTGCCCTTATTAAGTAGATTCACATTTTTTCCTCCCGACAGTTTCGACACAGCCTGACTCATGGCGCCTACGCCTCTTTCGGATTTGTTTATTTTTCGGCTGGTGGGTGTTTGTAGTTTATTTGGTTATTATTTTTTTCGTGTTAAGTAGATGTGCGTTATTTATTTTCCCACCAGTTTGGACGCAGCCTGATTCATGGTGTCTGCGTGCACTGGTAGGGTTATTTTTCGTTTTCTTTCTCCCTCTCTCTTTTTTTTAATGGAGCACGATTGACTAGGAGCGTATATAAATGAGGTAGATGGGAGGAGAGGGGAACTAATAACGAAATGGAGAGTGTTGTGTCCCGGGAAGAGAGGTCGTTACTGGGTAGGGACAAAAACGGAGGCCTTTTGACGAGGCCATCCCTTACAGGTGGCGGTGTCTGTCAGCAGATAGATTGTTACATATTCATCACGGATTCCTATGGTTTCGACTTGTTACCTCGTGCGATCCTGATTATTACCTCCTGCAACGAAGTTGGAGGAGGTTATGTTTTCACCTATGTTCGTTTGTCGACACGATATCTCCAAAAGTTCTTGATGAATTATAATGAAGTTTTGTGGAAGGGTGGGCCTTGGGCTAAGAAAGAATTTATTAAATTTGGAGGGGGATGGGGGAATGCGGATCCGGATCCTGCAATGGCATTGGCGGAGGTATGCGCTCTTTGAGTGCTTTCTAGTTCTTTTTTTGTTTTGCTGGTTTCGTGTGTGTGTAAATACAGTATATATATATATATATATATATATATATATATATATATATATATAGTGTTAGAAGGGGAGTATATTAACTTTTAGGTCATGGACGAACTTAAACGATTTTTTTTTGTGTGCGCTACCATAAGGGGAGTGTGATCATTTCTGGGACAGTCTGGAGAGAGAGAGAATATATATATATATATATATATATATATATATATATATATATATATATATATATATATATAAAACCCTGAGAGTAAAATCTTCCGTCGTTAAAAAGAATTTAATAGATAAGTTGTCCCCCGTGAGCTAAGAGTCAAATATGGTCAAGTAGGTGAAGAGTGAGTCAGGTGAGAAAGGATTGAATCAAGAGAGAGGGTGGGAGGAGGGAGCATTTTCATATATCTCGTCACTCCCACAGTCTGACTCACATCTCTCGGGGAGAGGGGATCACCAGTCTACTCGTATATGCAATCGGCGACTATCAACAGTGAAAGTTGTCGAGGAAATAAGCTGAACAATTTTACTACCAGTTTTTCTATATGTATTGTAATGTCGCCCTGCTATTTTGAGATTGCACTTGTATATTTGAGAATTTGTAATTTTGTTTTTCTATCAACCTTTAAATGTATTGGAGTACAGTCACCTATCTTAGGACATTTACACCTCGAAGGTGGTATCTTGTGACTAGCATATATACTGTATGTACCGGTATATAGATAGACAAATAGGTAATTTATCAGTGTAGTTCCCATTTTACCTCCAGTATGAGAAGCCGAACTTAAGTTGAACAGAATTGTTTGGGAGTAGCAAGAATACGTTTTAAAAGTTTTTGTATTAATTTTCTTAGACTTTCTGTACGATAGACCATTAATATGCTGACCAAAATCATCTGGAGGTAACAGGAATAAGCCAAAGGAAGGCTTCAACAGACTGAAGGGGTTAAAACCTATTGTAGTCAGCCCCTAAAGACAATTGGGACACAGGATTTTACTCTGGCAACTTTAAGCAATTTTATTTGCCTGTAGGAAGCACCACGCCCTTTAAAGGTTGGCAGCGTGCGTTTTAAAGGTTAGAGTTGGTGGCAAGGAAAAAACAAAGTTGATTATCGGAACATTATTACAGAGAGAGAGAGAGAGAGAAGGAGAGAGAGAAATTAAAACATTATTGCAGTTATGTCCGAGATTATTAGATAATTGTTTTGTGTGTGTGTGAGAGAGAGAGAGAGAGAGAGAGACAGACAGACAGACAGACAGACAGACAGACAGACGGAGACAGAGAGCATGAGAACATAATTCCAATTGCTTGAGATAGATTATTGTTTTGAGAGAGAGAGAGAGAGAGAGAGCGTTGTTGTAATTAGTCCGAGAATGTTAGAGAAGGCGGGAGGGTTGATAAAGGCCTGCGTAAGTTTGTGTAATGTTAGTTGATAATGTATACAGTTAGTGTGAAAGTGTGTGATGAGCGTGGGAAGCGAGGTTAAGGGTGTGACCGTCAGCTGATCACGCCTTATATGGTGTGCGGTCCGGTCACTCTGCCCCACCCCTCACCTCTCCCTCATACCCTCCCTTACCTCTCCCTCATACCCTCTCTCCACCCTTATACCTTCTTATTGTCCCCTTATGCCTCTCTTATTATCTTTTTATTCTTTATCACACACTACTTTCATGATAAGTTTTTCAATATCATATACACCCTCACAAAACATTCATACTCATCATAGTCCAACAGCCTGCCTTTGTACCCCTTCATAATGCCCTAAATGTACCCCTAATTCTCTTCACACTACCCAGATAAATTCATTACCCTTTCCCCATACACTTGATTTATACTTGCCATGCTACCTCTCTACCCTCATATCCATCACACTACCCTTGTACCGTGCCAATATGCTGTCCCTAATACTTTATCCCTTCACGATACCGTCCTATTGACATTCACATAACCATTTACTCCTCACAGTGCCATATACCCCTCACTAGCCTCCTGTCTCTCACTCTGAACTCTTAACCCTCACACTATCCCTTTACCATTCATCACAGCGTCATCAGTCTACCTCTCACCCTGCTCCTTACCCCATCTACTAATTCTTTCATTACCCTATACTTCTTACACTACGCATCCACCCGTCACACTACCTCTGTATTCCTCATCACTGCGCCCTCATACGACCCTCACACTACCCCCACCCACCGTGACCACCATCCTATATTGTCCTCAGGTGATGGACCCTTATTGGATCACATTGGCACTCCATTGCTCTTTAACTACGTCGATCCTACACCACACGTCACCATTCACACGTCACCGTTGTTATTTAAATACACTTACTATCATCTCACACCATAATTACGACTACCACAAATGTAGTAGCTACCACACATTACAACTGCAACCACTTTCAGATTCCCAACCACAACCACTCCCACACACCACAGTCACTACCACATACCACAGCCAAAGCCTGCAACAACAGCTCCTACACACGTACCACCACTGACACACCACAGCCACACACTCAGCTGCCAGCTCTCACTTCTGACTGCAGTCATAACCACTGACACACACCACAACTACAACTACCGTACTACCAAGCTCATATATCCGCTCCTCTCATCTTTCTCTCCTCCTCCACCATCCTACCTACCCCACGGTCTAGCCCACTGAGGCACTGTCTGAGCCCGGCACCATCCTTCAGTCACCATTGGGATGTGATGGGGAGGGGACGTATGTTTGTGCTCCTACGCTCACAATGTAGGCATCCGTAGTGCTGTGACCGCGTCCCTTACTGCAGTTGAATTTCTCGAGACTGTTGTTAACGATGTATGACTTATATTGGACATATATATATTTTACGTGAATATTGATTGATTCGTCAGTTTGTGTAATTCTTATATGAACAGAAGACTACCCTTTTTCATTGGAGTGATAAAAATGGAAGTTTGGTGTAAATTTCATTTTCTGGTTAAAAAAAAAGTGGTCCCTCCTTGGTAAGGTTGGCCGTTAGTGGTGACAATTATGTAATATATATATATATATATATATATATATATATATATATATATATATATATATATATATATATTACATCATAGCGTTTTACCTTAAGTTCTGGTAGTATGTTCAGTACGTCAAAATATAATACCCGGTAGTAAGCAACGGTACTGAGTTACACCGTGTGACCTCACCAGAACAGAATCGTAGGCTGTACTGAACTTGCCCTTGCAACTTAATACGTAACCCCAAGTAGCATGTCAGTACTGACTTTTTTAGAGTGTGTTCACACGCTGACATATTAATCTTATGCCAACTGAATGTACTTGACAGTGTACCTTATAGATAATATTAAAAAGCCTAGAAATACACCCTTTGCTGTGAGTGTGCGTGACTTTATGTGAGTCATATATAAGTTGATCGTATGTGTTAGTGGAGATTTAAAAAAAAAAAAAAAAGCTTACAATTTGGATACACTTCATTTTGTAGGTACAAATAAATCGTATGTAATTCGAGTATACTTGACGTGTTCGTATATGTAAACCATCTGTAGTGTGAGTATCCGTGACACTGTGTGCTTACAAGTAAATTTTCTGCGATCTGTTTTTATGAGACAAAATGCGTCAACAGTTTAAGTATACGTAAATGGAAATAAATTGCACGTAATCTGAGAATACGTGACGGTACATATAAAGTATATAATTTGGGTATACGTGACTAGATAAGGTGTCTAGTTTGTGTATAGGGGAGGAGTTCATATGTACTCGTTCACACACACACACACACACACACACACACACACACACACACACACACACACACACACACATACACATACACACACACACGGACATAAATCGTGTGGCTGGTGGGTTTATTTTGTGTAATGTGTCTTAAAAAATAGTTAGTGGGATTGGTGGTGACATTTGGCGGGTGGGGTGAATTGTGTGGTGGTTGAGGCTGTTAGGAGCGGCCTGGTGTTGGTGGTGGTGGTGGGCATGGCATGGGGGAGGGGGATAAAGGGGAAATTGTGAGGGGAGAGATGGGGATTGTGGCATGGTGATGGTGGGCATGACGTGGAGAGGGGGATGAAGGGGAAACTGTGAGGGGAGAGATTGGGGTTGTGAACGGGATAGAATGGGCGAGGGTAAGAGATAGAGAATGAAGGGTGTTTTGTCATGAGGAGGAGGATGGGAGGGAGAGTGAAGTGGAAAAGAAGTGATTCTGGGAATAAGAAGAAGGAGGGAGTTGGTGATAATTACTAGAGAGAAGAGACTTTAAAGAAGTTGTGCTGAGGACGAGGATGGAAAAGGGAAGGAAGGAAAGCTGAGAGAGAGAGAGAGAGAGAGAGAGAGAGAGAGAGAGAGAGAGAGATGAGGGGGAGGGGAAGGAGATAGTAAGAGAGTGGTTGGATGAACGGGTTAGTGGTCAACAGGTGGTTAGTACATTCCTGGCCCTTGTACTCCTTCACTTTGTACTCACCCTTTATTTGTACGCCTTCGCTGCGTACACTCCCTCGTTATTTGTTTTCCTGATTTGTGTTTTATCCACCTGTTAGTGCATGCATCTTATACCCTCCGATTATCAACGGGTATAAGGAGAATGGTTCTGAATGATATAAAACGCGTAGAACACTTCAACTTGGTAGACCATTGTACAGTAGTATCATAAACTGAGTATGCTCCTCCTTTCATTACCTATGTTCATGCTTATTAACGTCAGCTTGTTGCATTATTGGACTGAGAAAGAGAGAGAGAGAGAGAGTCGTGCTGTAGGTAACAAAATAAGAGTACGGTTCTCCATGTATGTAGTGTCCAAAAGTAATACAATGGAGGGGAAAAAAATTATGTCAAGGTAGGGTAGTTACCTGATGCTGCAAATCTCTCTCTCTCTCTCTCTCTCTCTCTCTCTCTCTCTCAACCCTAATTCCCAGCTGAGAGATGCAGTGAGGCAGGATCCAGATAAGGCTAGCACAGTAATATATAAGACACTGACATTTAACGTACCCAGAATCACCACTACTCCCCAACAACAACGGCAACAACAGCATCCCGAAACAACTCACCTGGCACCCTTGAGCACCTGTGTATCTGTGTCAAGGCAGGTCGGGGGACTTGTGAATGGCTTCTTCAACACGAGTACGCCTTTTGATTTTACTCTTGCCACCGTCAGATGGTCGTACTCAGATGTGGGTGGATTCTCGTAGTGACTGGGTGAGATGCAACGAAATATCTTCCCAGAATCGGACACAGTTGTCTGGTACTGGCAAGAATGATTTTAAAAATATATGGAAGAAGCAATAAAAGACCCTCTGGCCCTGAATATAGAGCATAAAGTCAAGGTCTGCAATTTCTTTACACATGTGGGATTCCCAGCTAATGGAAAAAAAGTTTACCTGCCCGGTTATTATTAATTTTTTGAGCGAAATTTCATTAGGTTTGACGGTTTCGACACTGAAGAAATATTTGGCCCCGCCTGTCCCATCAGTAATAGAAGCTAGACTACTGTTCCATTGTAACTGCTTAATACAGAGAGCATGTCCGTCACTGTCCTCCCAAACGCGTCACGTCAAAGAGAGTTTTGTGTGCAGGGAAACATTTCAAGCCTATTTCGCTGCTTAGGAATGTTAGTCGTCACCGGAAAGTGAGAAACAGAAGAGGTGAAATATTAGGCTAACTTTAGTTCCCGGCTCTGCATTTACAGTAAAGCTTGTTATTAGACCGAAATCAGACAGTCTGATTTATATTGTCTGACTGTGTTGGTTGGTACACAGACTGGACAAAGAACACTACCAGATTTTGTTGGTTCACATTCTGGCCCTGCCGTTTCACACAGCCACCTTCATTATGTCTGTCGGTGAGAAATGTCTTGCCCAGAACCTGGCCCTGAGAGGCGGGGTGTTGTGTCCATTTTTATTCCAACCTACACGATCAGACAATTTGTGCCAGAATATATCCAGTTCTAGTCTCAGCATGAACAGGCATGTACACAGATAAACAACGTAAGTCTCTCTCCGTAAGTACCGGTACCTTGAGGGGGGAGGGAGGATTCTTAGGTGCGGAAAACAGTACTATCATGAAAGATTAACAAGCAAACAGCAACTACAACAACAGAATGGAGATCTTGGGAGAAGGAAATAAAAAAAAGTACCCAGAATGGAGACCTTGTGTGTGTGACAGTAAATAAATAAATAAATAAATAAGTGAAAAGGGAAAGAACAGTAGCATGTACACCTTGGGCATTGGCAGCAGTACATTAATAATAGAATAATAAAGAAAATAAAAAGGGGAAAGAATAGTTTGAGCACCTTAAGCATTAGCAGCAGTACAAAAAATACATACATACATACATAAACACACACACACACACACACACACACACACACACACACACACACACACACACACATATAAAGATAAAAAGGAATCAGTGAGTGGTCATTGTTTAGGGGACACCGGAAAATATAAGAATTGTAAATCAGTCAACCCAGAGCTGAATAAAATCGTCTGGAGATATCAGGAGTAATTAAAAAAAAAAAAAAAAAAAAGTTGCCCAAACTAAAGGGGTGAAGGAGTGTGGGGTGACGCGTGGAAGAGCAGGAAATAAATAACATAAAATATAAAATGGACAATAAAAGTAAGCAAAATAAATGAAAGTAGTAGCGGGAGTAGCCGTAGGCCAGAGGGCGGGGTGACGGGGACAAGAACAGGTGGCGGAAGCTGGTAGTGGGGTTTTTATGTCGCCCTGTATACGGAAGTGAGGGGGAAGGAACGAGGGGAGGGAAGTATTTAGCGGCAGGGGTGAGGGGAAAGTGAGCCGGTGTGGATGTTGAAGGGAGGAGAAAGGGGTAATCGAGTAGATGTGGAAGGGAAGGGAGAGGGGAACGTGACCGGGTGTGTGGATATGGGAGGAGAGAAGGGAAAGATAGTAAGTGTGGATATGGAAGCGAGGGGAAAATGGAAAGTTTCTGGGTGTGGATATGGAAGGGCAGGAAGAAGTGGAGGAGATTAATATTGAATGACGCGAAACGGGGGGGGAGGGGGGGGCAGAGTTTTGTCAGAGGTGAAGATAAAACAAAATGGAAGGGAAAGGAAATGAGAGTTAGGGGAAATGAGAGTTGACATTATAGGATATGGGGTTGACGTACGGGAAGGAGTGATGGAAGAGGGGGAAGGAAGAGCGATGGAAATGAGGGAAAAGAGAAAGGCGAATGGAAAAAAAGTGAGGAGAGATAACATTAGTCTATTTGAGAGGGAAAAGGAGAGAAGAGCTGCTATGGTAGGGAAGGGAGAGAAGGGAGGAAAGGACACAAGTGTGATAGGGAAAAAGAGCTTTGACGAGTTATTGGAAGGGTGGGGGACGAGAGAAAGATGGGACACGTAAGAGAGAAAGGGGAAAAACGTATGGGAAGTGATAAAACTAAAAACGTGAAGAGTGGGGATAAGAAGACGAAAAGAGAAGGGGAGAGGGGAAAGAAGCAGGAAGGAATTGAGAGAGGAGAATTTAGAGGGAAAGAGGGCGAAAGAAGGTAGAACATTTGAAGAGGGAGATGAGAGGGAAGAACAGAGTATAGAGAAAGGAAAGGAAAACAAGAAAAAGGGGAGAACAGTAGAAGGGAGGAGGAGAATGGAGAAGGGAGGAGAGGGGAGATGAGAGAGGAGGGAGCAACACATCAAACCAAAAGCCCTTAACAATGGTGATGGACAGTTCCTTATAACCAACACACCCTCTCTGTCTCTCCCTAGTCTGTTCTCTATCACCTTAATTCAGTATCTTTCCATCGTAGTGCAGAAGATGTGCCGTATAGTTTTTTCTGTTTTCAGTTCTTCCTTTCTTCATACCAACGTTCTCTCTCTCTCTCTCTCTCTCTCTCTCTCGGTTCGGTTTATTAGTGTGTGTGTGTGTGTGTGTTAAGTTCCCGTATTTCCATCTTTATCATCTGTGTATCCCTCCTTCGTTAAAGCGTACTGACCACATGAAGCAGAATAAATGGATAGGTTGTTATGGGAAACGTTGGATAGGATGGTAGATGGTGGTGTAGATTGGGAGGGAGAGGGTGTTTGGTTACCTATTGTGTGTTGAACAGGAGAGAGAGAGAGAGAGAGAGAGAGAGAGAGAGAGAGAGAAGACGCGGACGTGGGGGATGGACGGGGAATGATGGGGAAAGCGATAGGAAGAAATTCTGAAAAATAAAAGGAAAGAAGAAAAGGAAACAGCGTGGAACAGGAGAGAGAGAGAGAGAGAGAGAGAGAGAGAGAGAGAGAGAGAGAGAGAGAGAGAGAGAAGTATGTGGAAGTGAAACAGGTGTCAGGTGATAACTCATTAGCTTTCTTAGACACGACCCTGTAGGAAAGATACATTACGTTGTTTACGGGAATCGACATCAATGTGTAACGACAGCTGTGACTATTTTACTATTTGTTTTTCTGTTTTATTCTTTTAGCCATCCATCCATCTGTCCATACATACATAGGCCTACATACATACATACATACATCTCATAGCCTTTTGTACAGTGCATATAAAACACACACACACACACACACACACACACACACACACACACACACACACACACACACACACACACACCATCATTTCCACAATATGCCTGCACTTGACTGGGGCATTGACCTTTAGTGTTACGATTCCAGGATCAGTTTATTTAACCTGTTGAGTCTTCATGGCGTGTTATATATTTCATTCTTGCTGTCTCCAAAAGATTATGTTCAGTTTAGGAGCGACTTCGAACTAGGAGTATTTGAAACAGCGTTCACTTACCTTTTCACTACACAGATTCTCCTCTGCGATTAATAAAAGCGTCTGGAGATAGTACGAATAATCCATTAGAATACAGTACCCTATTCCAAACGTTGATCTGTCTCCCTCTTGACTCGACGAGTTTTTATTCACTGATTTCACCTAGTTACCGCTATTTTGTCACCTCTGTAAATTGACGTTTTTATGGTTATTTTTTTGTTGCCTTATTCTCTACATATATATATATATATATATATATATATATATATATATATATATATATATATATATATATATATATATATATATATATATCGTAACTACCAGAAAATAATAGTTTGAGAACTTTATAAAGATTACCTATACTTTTATAAGAGATGGTACATAGCTGCATTGTGTATACCTGGTTGAAAAGAACCAATATTCAGTATCATTTATACTCAGCTTCGCAGTAATAGAGAACGTGTCTGTAAAAACTTTTAACACGGCGCTGTAAAGAGAAGAAAGAATAAGTTCATTGTTGGGGCATCAGGCAATCGGATCGGCATTCGAGAAAAGTGATTTTGAATTACAGGCTAAACATGTGAAATAAATGAGTATAATCACTGAACAGAAAAAGGCAATAAAATAACAATGGTGGTGGGCACATAATGTAAGAAACAAAGCACGCGTAGAGGATGAAAGAAAAGAAAACGGATGTTGTAGAAAATGGTGATTGGAAACTTGGGCAGTTGCTTCAGGAAAGAGAATGAAAGAAAACTAACAGCTTTATGAAAATGGCGAACAGAAATTTGTAAAGGACATGAAAGAAAACGATTAACTGGAGAAAATGGTGAACTTAAAAGGTGGACCGCGTAAAAGCTACAGTCGCCTCACCAATGGGCCTTTCCTGTCGTGTGGGCGTGACGGGCTGTGTGATGGGCGGCACGGGCTGTGTGGGCGGGGTTGGACTAGCGGGCAGAGATTCAGCAGGAGAGTGACTTTCCTACAGCCTGCCCAACAGCCACTCACTTTCCCCTTCAAGCCATGGGAATACACCTATACCTATTATAACTGGCCGCCTGGGTTTAATTTTAAGGTGTGAAGGTGTATTGTGTGTGTGTGTGAATGCTGAGGGTGTGTAATTTAATCCCAATATCTGAAGAACCAAACCACATGAAACTTAACCCCTTTGTGTGACTCTTGACAACCCACAGACGCACACAAACTTCCGCACATGGGGCTGATGTACACATGAGGCACACCCACGCGCACGCAAGTCAATACGGAACTTGCCGTGATATACAAACATAGGCACACGGGGACAAATATGGAGACGCCAGCACATACTGTACAAACAGATACGAACATACATACATGCATACATACATACATACATACATACATACATTCATGCATGCATGCATACATACATATACCATACACATAACCCATGTGCATGCATACATACAAGCTTAGTAAATGTGTATAAGTTTACACGCGCCACATTCAAACACAAAGATATATAACCTTACACACACCCGTGCATGCACAAAACCTACGTACTGTTGCTTACGTACAAGCTTAGTAAATATATATAATAGTACACGCATCACACTCAAACGTACTCGTACTTACATAACCTTACCCACACAGCCGTGCGTGCACAAAAACATGAAACGCTACTACAGTATAGGCCTGTCTTGTAACACAGTACAATTAGATACATACATATGCTGTACACCAAATCTCTCTCTCTCTCTCTCTCTCTCTCTCTCTCTCTCTCTCTCTCTCTCTCTCACCTCCTCCTTTTTCGTTTCCACTTCCCTTCCTCTGCCTTCCTTCCCCTTTTCTCACACGTTTTCTTCATTTAATCATTGCTCTGCCTCCCCTGTTGCATCCCTTCCCTACCCATTCCGTTTATATTATCCTTCCCCCTGTTTCCTCCCTGTCATGGTGTTTCTTCATCTCCACTTTGCCACTTTCTTCCTATACCTGCTTCCTCTTTTCCTTTTTTTTTTTTTTTTCTTCCATGGTTGCCTAAACTTTTCTTCTTCCTCACACATGGCCTAGTCCCCTCCTTTCCTCTTTCCCTCATTCATGGAGGCCTTTTCTTCTCCCTTCGCCCTCTTCCCCTTTCCCAGATAACTTCTTTCACACTGTCTCATCTCCCTTATCCTTTCTCACGTCGTCCCTTTTTCACCCCTCCCCCCACATCCATGGTATCCTTCTCGCCCCATCCCCCACAGTCTTCCCTTTCCTCTTCTCTTCCCATGATTTCCTTTGCTTTTCCTTTCGTCTTCTTACCTTCGTCCATTTCCTTTCCTTTCCTTTTGCCTTCCTTTCCTTCTTTCTTCTTGCCTTCCCCCACGTTCTTCCTCTGCTTCTCCCCCTCATGCTCAGCTCTCCTTTTCCCCTATCGTGGTCATTTTTTGTGGTATGTCGTGGGTGTGTTGTGGGCGGGGTTATTTGTAGGGCCTGGACAA
This sequence comes from Coenobita brevimanus, assembly GCF_032717465.1. Classification (NCBI taxonomy): domain Eukaryota; kingdom Metazoa; phylum Arthropoda; class Malacostraca; order Decapoda; family Coenobitidae; genus Coenobita; species Coenobita brevimanus. The sequence goes on from NC_137018.1 coordinate 29,276,722, forward strand.
CGCCCTCACCTCTCCTAACACCACCTGCCACACTTATCACCATTATCACCAAAGTCACTCCACCTTAACTTGGACGAGGTTTTTGTCATTTTGGAGCTTTTTTATTACCATATATGCTATTGTTCTTCCATTTTAACATGGCCGAGATTTTCGTCCTTTTTGCAGCTTGTATTACGTATTTTAGTAAAAAATATGGCAGTATGACTACTCTATACCACTTCCTTGTGACCAGCATAATATTTTAGTGTTAATCTCCTGTTACAGCTTAGCATTTAATGTGGATGGATGTCAGATTTAGGCACAGTTAAAGTAGAAAAAGTATATCTACTTCCATCACACCCTGTCATCATTAACAACCATATTATCTACGTTTGCCGTCACTTGTGCTGCCACCATAACATCTAGCAGTAGCGCTTTAGGTGGTTTGGGAAATTTAGAACATCTTTCCCTAAGTGATTTATTCCGTGCGGTATACTCAGTTATTAGCATTTTGTAAAATACAGTATTGATAAAACTATTTCTGTTAAAAAAGTATATAAATAACATACAAGAGAATATTAAGGTATAATAAGTAATATGAATAGCCAAGGAAGGGGTGCTACAAAGCCATTATGCCACATAGAATATGGCCCCATACGAGCTGCCACCATCATCACTTATTCCACACCTGTCACCATTATCACGAGACATCCAAGCCATGCCCATCACTCCTTGTCTTCATTACCATATTGCGTTCCCCTGTCACCCTCGACCATTTGTGGTGCGTATAGTACATCTGATACCAGCATTTTTATTATAACTAGCACCATTAGCACTATCCACACCTGTCACCATTATTCATTCATCACCATTACCACAAATACATACATCTGTCATCATCATCAGTATCACTCCTAACACCATTATTTCTCCATGCCACCATTACCACAAATCCACATCTATCACCATCCCTACATGCTACCATAATCGCACTTGCTGCAGACACTACATTACAGTAATTATTCACCTTCATTACAATTGACACCTTCACACCTACCATCCTCCTCCTCATTCTTGCTGACTTTATTTCACATTCCACCTGTAATATTATCATTCCCATTATCACTGTAATTGGTACCATCACACTCAGCACTGATTCACCACATCTATCATTATCCATGTCACCATCATCAACACACATCCGCCTTCCATCACACCGGTCACCACCTTCACCACACCTGCCAGTACAATACCACCAGTACCATATCTATCAGCTTAACCACACCTACCACCATGAACATACCTACAACCATTAACATACCCACAACCATGATCACCACATCCGCAACGCCATCCACCAAAACTGCATCCACTGCCTCCACACCTGCCGCTACCTTCACGATACCTGCCAGTTCAACCATTAATTACCGATCTCCACTACCATCATTACCATCAGCACACCCATCACCACATCTACATCATTACTACCACACCCATCCTGCTACCAGTTCCGTTCCTACCAACAGAAACATGTCCCACACCCTCTTCCTGAACAACCAGTTTCAGTTGTAGGTGTGTGGGAATGCAATTACTGTTGTTGAAAAGACAAATTATCCACTGCCATTGCCACAGTTGTACCTAATGCCACCACCACCAGCTATCACAATGCATACATACATAGCTACCATCACTGTATTTTTGTTGACATAGAAGAGTCGTTTTTCTCTCTCTCTCTCTCTCTCTCTCTCTCTCTCTCTCTCACACACACACACACACACACACACACACACACACACACACACACACACACATTATTAGTTATCCTTCCATATAATTGCCTCTTTGCAACATTATGTTCTGTTAACTACCATTTACATGCACAGCAACCATTCCAACCTTGCTATCACTCCCACACCCCACAGCTGCTTGCAGATGTCCTTTCACTTTTTCTGTATTGGGTAACTAAACACAGAAACACCCCATTCATTTGCAGTATCAACTAAAGGAACATTTGGTAAATCTCACTGTGGTTTTGTTGTTCTACTTCACCATAACAAAATATGTGGTTGGAGAGCAGTTGAAAGGTCAAAGATGCCAGTCCAAGAGGTTGTGGGTCTGTTCAGTATGTTATCAAATGTCCAGAGATGCAAGTTCATGAGAGGGTAGTTTTGTACTGTAAAAATGCTATTATATGTCCAGAGATGCAATTTCAGGTGAAGATAGTTTTGTATTGTAAGGATGCTGTAAAATGTCCAGAGGTGTACAGTATGTTCAAGAGAGGGTAGTTTTGTTCAGTAGGAATGCTGTCAGTAATCCAGAGATGAGGATTTAAAACAATGTAAAGTTTGTAGCATAGAAAGTTCTTTGGTGTAATACTACATGAAATAATGGGGTAATAAGTGAAGTAGCTTCCTAAGAACAAGTATTTTTGAATCATAGTTGGTAGCCTAATAATTTGTCAGTCAGCTGGAAGAGCTTAGTGTGTCATTGTTGGTAATGTTAACACCATTCCTTCTAATATTAACTTTGAAAGCCTCACACATTACCAACAGATTATGAATAACATTTATTACATCGAAGATAAAAAATACTTTGCATATAAGTACAGTTACAACATTTGACATATAAATTATTGGAGATATACCAAGAAAGATATATAAGAGTGTTGGATACACTTTATTTTAACCATAGTTACTTTATCTTAGCTTGGTCCAAATTTCATCCTCTTGTGGAGTATTGTATGTAACATGGTGTCCAAAAGAGACAGTGCTGCTGCCTTACACCATTAATGTGGCTCTTCTTCCTGACTGACATCATAATGTAATGTTAATATACAGTATTGTTATAAATCAGCATTCAAGATAGATACGTGACTGTTTTAGGCCAAGTTAAAGTAAAAAGGGTATAATGGTACATCAAGTAATGTGTAACAGTTAAATATAGGCAGTCCTCATGATGAATCTGGTATGTTTTCCAAAATATTGCCTGATATTTTCTCCCCCTTTGTAATTGGTACTGTAAGAAGGGGTGACCTGGCATATCAGCTTGCAGGTACCAGTGCAACATTAATAGGTACCGTAATATTTCAATAAATTAATGTGGATCTTATATATACAGTATATATAGATAGATAGATAGATGGATAAATAGATAGATAGATATAGATATATATGGAGCCTCCGTGGTACAGTGGTAAAGTGTGCGTTTTTGTACACTGGAGAGCAAGGGTTCGCTCCCCGCCAGGGTAATAAACTTTGGAAGCGTTCTCCTGGCCATGTACTGCTTTGGCGGACACCAGGGGTGCTGTGGTTGAACCAGTGTCACATATTGTAAAGTATGTTTGCACCCAGTCAGCTTGTTCGAGTCGATTACACTTGGTTCACAGACTACACACACGCATCCAAAGCCACAACAACACTATAATCACACTTACAAGCACTTCTCACCCTACATACAATCTCTACCAGACAGCCTAAGCCACTTGGTAGAGATACATAGCCTGTATCGTTCCTGCTTCGGGAGGGATAGGCCGGTCCTGCAGTGGACCTCAACGGATGATGATATATATATATATATATATATATACATATATATAGGCTATATGGCTATATATATATATATATATATATATATATATATATGCATAAATATATACATACATAAATAAATATATATATATATATATATATATATATATATATATATATATATATATATATATATATATATATATATATAGTGTGTGTGTGTGTGTGTGCAAAGGTGATGTGTAATGAGGACTTCCTGTACCAGTTCTTAATGGTGATAATAACCACATGACTCTGGTAACTTATTTTTCTTTTTACTAAGCCCATCACCAGATGATTAGATTTTACTATGGAAAGATTATTTTACTGTATTTTGCTGGAAGGACATGGTAGTGAATTGGTTAAATGCTATGTCAAATCCGAACGATTCAAAGCACCTTCATTCTGAATAAAATTGCCTTGAAATGGCAAGAATAGAATAAAAATTATGCTCAGTA